>NW_027000809.1:0-8231 GCF_036934945.1 Oncorhynchus masou masou
ATTAAGGTAGTCTCAGCATTCAAGTCATTCAGATTGCAGGTTAAAATACATGTGTTGGATATCCTAACTCTTGGCTGGATTCCAATAGGAATTACACATGACTGTAAAACAGCATAATGTGACTTGCTGGCCTGATATGACCTGTAAACCAAGAGTTTCCTAACACAGCTATGTTGAGTATAACTAGGCCCTCAGAGAAGGTCCTTATGGTATAAGGACCCAGATGCAGACACAGGAGGCAGTCTTTAGATATTTATTAAATCCAAAAGGGATTGCACTGTGGTAGGCAAGAGAATGGTCATGGACAGGCAAAAGGTCAAAACCAAGTTCAGGAGGTACAGATATATATATATTATAGTATAAAAAAATATATATATATATATATATATATATATTTGACCAGGTAGAGCAATGATTGAGAACAAGTTGTCATTTACAACTGCGACCTGGCCAAGATAAAGCAAAGCAGAGTGTGCACAGACAACCACAGAGAGTTAGTTACACATGGAATAAAACAATAAACAAGCTCAATGACACAGTAGAAAAAAGAATGTCTATATACAGTGTGTGCAAAAGGCATGAGGTGGTAGGCAATAAATAGGCCATAGGAGCGAATAATTACAATTTAGCAGATTAACACTGGAGTGATAAATGAGCAGATGATGATGTGCAAGTAGAGATACTGGTGTGCAAAGAGCAGAAAAGTAAATAAAAACAGTATGGGGATGAGGTAGGTAGATTGGGTGGGCTATTTACAGATGGACTATGTACAGCTGCAGTGATCGGTTAGCTGCTCAGATAGCTGATGTTTAAAGTTGGTGACGGAAATAAGTCTCCAACTTCAGTGATTTTTGCAATTCGTTCCAGTTACTGGCAGCAGAGAACTGGAAGGAAAGGCGGCCAAATGAGGTGTTGGCTTTGGGAATGATCAGTGAGATTTACCTGCTGGAACGTGTGCTACGGGTTTGTGTTGTTATCGTGACCAGTGAACTGAGATAAGGCGGAGCTTTACCTAGCATAGATCTATAGATGACCTGGAGCCAGTGGGTCTGGCGACGAATATGTAGCAAGGGCCAGCCGACCTAGAGCATACAGGTCGCAGTGGTGGGTGGTATGAGCGTGATTTGGTAACAAAACGGATGGCACTGTGATAGACTGCATCCAGTTTGCTGAGTAGAGTATTGGAAGCTATTTTGTAGATGACATCGCCGATGTCTGAGGATCGGTAGGATAGTCAGTTTTACTAGGGTAAGTTTGGCGGCATGAGTGAAGGAGGCTTTGTTGCAAAATAGAAAGCCGATTCTAGATTTGATTTTGGATTGGAGATGCTTAATATGAGTCTGGAAGGAGAGTTTACAGTCTAACCAGACACCTAGGTATTTATAGTTGTCCACATATTCTAGGTCGGAACCGTCCAGGGTGGTGATGCTAGTCGGGCGGACGGATGCGGGCAGCGAACAGTTGAAAAGCATGCATTTGGTTTTACTAGCGTTTAAGAGCAGTTGGAGGCCACGGAAGGATGGTTGTAGGGCATTGAAGCTCGTTTGGAGGTTAGTTAGCACAGTGTCCAAAGAAGGGCCAGAAGTATACAGAATGTTGTTGTCTACGTAGAGGTGGATCAGGGAATCGCCCGCAGCAAGAGCGACATCATTGATATATACATAGAAAAGAGTCAGCCCTAGAATTGAACGCTGTGGCACCCCCATAACGACTGCCAGAGGTCCGGACAACATGCCCTCCGATTTGACACACTGAACTCTGCCTGCAAAGTAGTTGGTGAACCAGGGGAGGCAGTCATTAGAAAATCCAAGGCTATTGAGTCTGCCGATAAGTATATGGTGATTGACAGAGTCGGAAGTCTTGGCCAGGTCGATGAAGACGGCTGCACAGTACTGTCCTTTATCGATGGCGGTTATGATATCGTTCAGTACCTTGAGCGTGGCTGAGGTGCACCCGTCACCGCTCGGAAACCGGATTGCACAGAGGAGAAGGTACGGTGGGATTCAAATGGTCAGTGATCTGTTTATTAACTTGGCTTTCAAAGATTTTAGATAGGCAGGGCAGGATGCAGATATAGGTCTGTAACAGTTTGGGTCTATGTCACCCCTTTGAAGAGGGGGATGACCGCGTGCAGCTTTCCAATCTTTAGGGATCTCGGAGATACGAAAGAAAGGTTGAACAATCTGGTAATAGAGGTTGCAATGGCGGCAGATAGTCTACCTTGTACGGGTCCAGGTTTTACAGCTCTTTCAGAACATCTGCTATATGGATTTGGGGTAAAGGAGAACCTGGAGAGGCTTGGGCGAGTAGCTGCGAGAGTGGTGGGTTGAGCTGTTATTGAGGTTGGAGTAGCTAGGAGGAAGGCATGGCCAGCCATTGAGAAATACTTGTTGAAGTTTTTGATAATCATGGATTTATCGGGTGGTGATCGTGTTAATTAGCCTCCCAGTGCAGTGGGCAGCTGGGAGGAGGTGCTCTTGTTCTCCATGGACTTTATAGTGTCCCAGAACTTTTTGGAGTTAGAGGTACAGGAGCAAATTTCTGCCTGGAGAAGCTGGCCTTGGCTTTCCTGTCTGACTGCGTGTATTGGTTCCTGACTTCCTGAACAGTTGCATATCGCGGGGACTATTCGATGCTATTGCAGTCCGCCACAGGATGTTTTTGTGCTGGTCGAGGTCAGTCAGGTCTGGAGTGAACCAAGGCTATATCTGTTCTTAGTTCTGCATTTTTGAACGGGAGCATGCTTATCTAAAATGGTGAGGAAGTTACTTTTAAAGAATGACCAGGCATTCTCAACTGACGGATGAGGTCAATATCCTTTCCAGGATACCCAGGCCAGGTTGATTCGGAAGTACTGCTCGCAGAAGTGTTTTAGGGAGCGTTTGACAGTGATGAGGGGTGGTCAGTTCTTTGACTGCGGATCCGTAGAAGGATACAGGCAATGAGGCAGTGATCGCTGAGATCCTGCTGAAGACAGCCGAGGTGTATTTGGAGGGCCAGTTGGTCAGGATGACGTCTATGAGGGTGCCCTTGTTTACAGATTTAGGGTTGCACCTGGTGGGTTCCTCGATGATTTTGTGTGAGATTGAGGGCATCTAGCTTTAGATTGTAGGACCGCTTGGTAAAGTAAGCGTTAAGCATATCCCAGTTTAGGTCACCTAACAGAACAAACTCTCGGAAGCTAGATGGGGGACGATCAATCTCACAAATGGTGTCCAGGGCACAGCTGGGAGCTGAGGGGGTCGGTAACAGGCGGCAGTGAGAGACTTATTTCTGGAGAGTAATTTTTAAATTAGTAGTTCGAACTGCTTGGGTATGGACCTGGAAAGTATGACATTACTTTGCAGGCTATCTCTGCAGTAGACTGCAACCCCTCCCCCTTTGGCAGCTCCCATCTTGACGGAAAATGTTATAGTTGGGTATGGAAATCTCCGAATTTTTGGTGGCCTTCTCCTCTGCCTAGGCCGTGTGCGTGCAAACCTGGTCAAGAAACTACAGGAAACATATGATTCTGTAATTGCAAACAAATGTTTCTGTACCAAATATTAAGTTCTGCTTTTCTGATGTATCAAATACATATGTCATGCAAGAAAATGCAAATTAATTACTTAAAATCATACAATGTGATTTTCTGATTTTTGTTTTAGATTCCATCTCTCACAGTTGAAGTGTATCTATGTCATTAACATATAATCTGGGTCTACAAGTGTTGAACATCCAAAGTATTTTCAGAAAATTAAGCTCAAGCACCAAGAGCAGATGTGTGATACAAAATTGCATAGTTTATTTACCAAAACAGACTGCAGACATACCAGTATCAAGCATAAATGGATAAAAGAAATGGTGCCCATCAATATTACACATTTACAGTATCATATTTATGCTCATATATATTATGTTAACAAATAGCAAAGAAAAGTTTTAGAATTAGCTTAATCAAGACTAAATTAAATATGTGTGACATGATTCCCTTGGGATTTATAATTTTAGGAATGTCAGTGTACTAGGTAGTACACAGTGTAGGTCAGAGGACCGCCTATGCCAAATTATACTAGGTAGGTTTAAAACAGCATACTTCTGCGGTTCTGTGAGAACTGGCAAAATGTTTCACAAACTCATCCATGTTGAGGGAGCGTGCCCTCCTTTGACTCAACACCGAGCATTCCGAGGTGACAACCTGTCATCAACTATTATTGTCCTAAGGTGGGTTTTAATCCGTTTTAAAGCTGAGAAGCTTCTCTCGCAAGAAGCACTGCTGACTGGTGTTTAACAACAGAAATCTTACAAAGTCGAAATAGCTCATGGAAGACCTCTTTATAAGGTTCTAGAAACACAACCAAGTCAAGGAGAGTAGACGGTCTGTTGCTTCCACGTTTCTCTCTCCTATCAAAAATCCACTTGGTTTGATGAACCTCATGTTTGAGGTCCTCTAAATCTGACTCAAAGGTCTGAGCAAAGGCAAACAGAGGACCCTCATTCAAGAATGCTGTAATCTTTGGGTTGCTCTGCAATCTCTTCAACCTCTTTCCAAAGTTCTCCAATGTAACCCTCACTTCTGTAGTCCTGTAATGTGTCTGTAAGGGAACCTACTAGATCCACAGCTCTTGCTAGGTCAAGAGACCTTGATTGAGTATGTCAGAAAGACATTTGGCATCACCAATCACTTTACAAAAGGTAACCTACATCCCTATGAAATGTAAATCTATCTGAGAAAGAAGGCCCTTGCCTCCACTGATCTATCACCGCTATGTTCAAGTGTGATATCCTGTGGCACTCTCAGAACTGCTGGAAGCCTGTCCCTCAGATTACGGCTTGCCATGTGTCTGCATGCCAACCTTCCATCCGTAAGTCTCTGTAGCTTCCTGGGCTGCTGCTGTGGATACAGCTTTCTGAACTGCAAGCCACTTCAGATGAACCTATGAGCCAGATACAAAGTTAGAAAGCTTCTGCAGGAGAGCAAAAAAGTTAACTGCCTCATGCACGGATTTGACAGAATTGACAATAACCAAATTCAAACACTGTGCATTACATCTTCCACTGATATTAATACGTGCAGACACACCAGAATGCATTCCGCTCATGATGGATGCAACTTCATAGCCTTGCCCTTCAAGATTATTCCTGTAGTCCAGACCATGTTTTTCAACGCAATCAATTATCATTCATGACATCTAAGCTTTCAGCTGACTGAAGGTGTAAAAATCTTTCGTGGATGTGGCCCCATGGTAGTAGTACCTCACAACTAAAGACATTTGTTCTTTTTCTTTACATCTTTGGTTTCATCTGCAATTACAATAAAAACTTCACTTTCTTTACTCTTTTATTTGACTTTGTACTCATCTCAGCTCAGCCCCCCTTCAATAACTTTGTTCTGGATTTGGTGGTTTGTGTACTAAGCATTGCCACATGCATTCATCCTTTCTCTATGAGAGGGTCATGCTTTGTTATTTCTTCCAAGATTGTAAAAAAACATTGATCCTTGTTGTGAGAGTCAGACTCGATGACCCTCTCTGCGTTATGTTTTGACTGGCAATTTGGCTAGGAGCACATCTGCAATTGTTTTAATGTGGGAGTACAGTTTTCCTCCACTTTCTTTTTCCAGTACCATTTATGACATCTAACATTGATGAGTTGCTGTCGTACCAGTCATTTTATATGCTGATTCCAAGCATACGTAGATAGCATTGATATGATGCTCTGCCTTCGATCGGTGCGCTTAATCCCAGAATCTTTAAGCTCAGCGCCCTTTTCCAGTTACAAACCCTGACTGTGATGTGAAGGCAGATTCAGGTGTAGTCAGCAGAGAAACATGACTGTGATGTGAAGGCAGATTCAGGTGTATTGGGCAGAGAAACATGACTTATTATGAAGGCAGATTCAGGTGTATTGGGCAGAGAAACATGACTGTGTGATATGAAGGTTGATTAGGTGTATTGGGCAGAGAAACATGACTGTGATGAAGGCAGATTCAGGTGTATTGGGCAGAGAAACATGACTGTGATGTGAAGGCAGATTCAGGTGTATTGGGCAGAGAAACATGACTGTGATGTGAAGGCATATTCAGGTGTATTGGGCAGAGAAACATGACTGTGATGTGAAGGCAGATTCAGGTGTATTGGGCAGAGAAACATGACTGTGATGTGAAGGCAGATTCAGGTGTACTGGGCAGAGAAACATGACTGTGATGTGAAGGCACATTCAGGTGTACTGAACAGAGAAACATGACTGTGATGTGAAGGCAGATTCAGGTGTACTGGGCAGAGAAACATGACTACAGGCGAAACAATACATTTAATCTTGATTTACAGAATATTCAAGCCATGAATTGTCCTTATACCAGGAGCTGTTGAAAACCTTTTTCCTAGTACCATGATGAGTTCTGGGAAATGTACAGGACCCTCTTCTCTGGATCTTGACATGTCTGAAATATACATTAAATAATGTGTCATATCTCTATGGAAATGTATAATTAAGGGATCCACAAGATTAGATACTAACAGCTGCTAACTAAAATGTGTAGTTTAAAGTATTGGCCTGGTCTACCATTGGGTCCTTTTGTAACGGTCTGATATCTCTCCCTTTCTTTTCATGTTTAACTGACCCTATGCAAAAACAAGACAGTCTATGTTTACCTCTAGGCATCCAATTACCCACATTTTAGTCCAATCTCAATCTTAATTACAAATCCCCATTATCATAACTGTGCCTTAAAATCAACTACCAGCCTAAGTTACTAGTTAGATCATGGCTAGTCCTACTCTGCTTTAAGTAACACAGCTAGCTATAATTTATTTCACCTTTACAATAGCAAACAGGCTATCTGCAAATTGTTGTAATCTTTTGAGTAACGTTAACAGATTGATAATAACAATTGTTAATTTTGATTTCATGTCTGAAAAATCTAACTGAGTTAATTAATGGATTTCAAATTGCTGAATGTTAACTTGCTGAACACTGACAGCTGTAGCCTACTGGTTACCCCACATTAGCTAAACATTTGTACACTGTAACTTACGACACTGCACTGTATATGTCTGTATTACTAGCACAGATGTAAACATAATGTTAGGCTAAATTGGGAACCGATCTCTCTTATCTGATTAACTGTCTGTTAATGGAGCCAAAGGTCTAACATTAACTTACACAGTGACTCAACTTTCATAAAAGTTGTTCAGGAAACGTAAACCCGATGCTAAACCTTTAAACTTACTTCAAATATGATGCTTTCGCCAATCGCTAAAAGAGCTTGTGGAGCTGTGGAAATATTCTGTCACGCCCTGGTCAAAGTATTTTGTGTTTGTCTTCATTTATTTGGTCAGGCCAGGGTGTGGCATGGGTTTTTGTATGTGGTGTGTTTGTATTGGGATTGTAGCTTAGTGGGGTGTTCTAGTTAAGTCTATGGCTGTCTGAAGTGGTTCTCAATCAGAGGCAGGTGTTTATCATTGTCTCTGATTGGGAACCATATTTAGGCAGCCATATTCTTTGAGTGTTTCGTGGATGATTGTCCTTAGTGTCCTGATGTCCTTGTTCTATGTTTATTGGCACCAGTATTTGGCTGTTTCGGTTTTCGTTACGTTTATTGTTTTGTAGTGTTTGTATTTAGATTCGTGTTGCTTCAGTTTAATAAACATGGATCGTAATCTACACGCCGCATTTTGGTCCGACTCTTCATCACACCTAGAAAACCGTAACAGAATCACCCACCACAACAGGACCAAGCGGCGTGTCAACAGGCAGGAGCAGCAGGAGAAGCAACAGCGGCAGCAGGAGATACGAAATAAGGATTTCTGGACTTGGGAGGAAATCCTAAACGGGGAAGGACCCTGGGCAAAGCCTGGAGAATATCGCCGCTCCAAGGAAGAACTGGAAGCGGCGAAAGCGGAGAGGCGCTGGAATCAGGAGAATCAACGAGAGCAGCAGCAGCAGCAACAGCTGCTTTTTTTCTTTTCTTCTTCTTTTTGGGCCTCTAGCTATATCTATTGTTTTTATTTTTGTTGTTGTTGTGTGATTTGGATTAATCCCTCTACCACACGGAACCCCACTAATCAACTGACGGAACGCAAGAGGTGGCTAATAACAGACGTCCATCCTATGCTAGCTTGCTACTGATGGCCTGGCTAGCTGTCTAAATCGCCGTGACCCCCAACCAACCTCTCCACTCTCCGGACCCTTTTGATCACTCGACTAAGCATGCCTCTCCTTAATGTCAATATGCCTTGTCCATTGCTGTT
>NW_027000810.1:0-8230 GCF_036934945.1 Oncorhynchus masou masou
TCCAATCAGGTAGAAAGGTCAGGCAGGCAGGTACAGAGTCCAGAACAGGCTCGTGGTCCAATCAGGCAGAAAGGTCAGGCAGGCAGGTAGAGTGGCAGACAGGCTCGTGATCCAATCAGGTAGAAAGGTCAGGCAGGCAGGTAGAGTGGCAGACAGGCTCGTGATCCAGAGTCCAGAACAGGCTCGTGGTCCAATCAGGCAGAAAGGTCAAGCAGGCAGGTAGAGTGGCAGACAGGCTCGTGATCCAATCAGGTAGAAAGGTCAGGCAGGCAGGTACAGAGTCCAGAACAGGCTCGTGGTCCAATCAGGCAGAAAGGTCAGGCAGGCAGGTAGAGTGGCAGACAGGCTCGTGGTCCAATCAGGCAGAAAGGTCAGGCAGGCAGGTACAGAGTCCAGAACAGGCTCGTGGTCCAATCAGGCAGAAAGGTCAGGCAGGCAGGTAGAGTGGCAGACAGGCTCATGGTCCAATCAGGTAGAAAGGTCAGGCAGGCAGGTACAGAGTCCAGAACAGGCAAGGGCCAAAACCAGGACTAGAAAAAGGAGAAAATGCAAAGCAGGAAAACGGGAAAAACCACTGGTAGGCTTGGACATACAAGACAAACTGGCACAGGAAACACAGGGATAAATACACTGGTACAGAGAGACAGGAAACACAGGGATAACACTGGCACAGGAAACACAGGGATAAATACACTGGTACAGAGAGACAGGAAACACAGGGATACATACACTGGTACAGAGAGACAGGAAACACAGGGATAAATACACTGACACAGAGAGACAGGAAACACAGGGATAAATACACTGGTACAGAGAGACAGGAAACACAGGGATAAATACACTGGCACAGACAGAAACACAGGGATAAATACACTGGTACAGAGAGACAGGAAACACAGGGATACATACACTGGTACAGAGAGACAGGAAACACAGGGATAAATACACCAGGGAAAACAAGATGGACTGGCACAGAGAGACAAGAAACACAGGGATAAATACACTGACACTGATAGACAGGAAACACAGGGATAAATACACTGACACTGATAGACAGGAAACACAGGGATAAATACACTGACACAGATAGACAGGAAACACAGGGATAAATACACCGGTACAGAGATACAGGAAACACAGGGATAAATACACTGACACAGAGAGACAGGAAACACAGGGATAAATACACCAGGGAAAACAAGATGGACTGGCACAGAGACAAGAAACACAGGGATAAATACACTGACACTGATAGACAGGAAACACAGGGATAAATACACTGGCACAGATAGACAGGAAACACAGGGATAAATACACCGGTACAGAGATACAGGAAACACAGGGATAAATACACTGACACAGAGAGACAGGAAACACAGGGATAAATACACCAGGGAAAACAAGATGGACTGGCACAGAGAGACAAGAAACACAGGGATAAATACACTGACACTGATAGACAGGAAACACAGGGATAAATACACTGACACAGATAGACAGGAAACACAGGGATAAATACACCGGTACAGAGATACAGGAAACACAGGGATAAATACACTGACACAGAGATACAGGAAACACAGGGATAAATACACTGACACAGAGAGACAGGAAACACAGGGATAAATACACTGGTACAGAGAGACAGGAAACACAGGGATAAATACACTGGGACAGAGAGACAGGAAACACAGGGATAAATACACTGACACAGAGAGACAGGAAACACAGGGATAAATACACTGGCACAGAGAGACAGGAAACACAGGGATAAATACACTGGGACAGAGAGACAGGAAACACAGGGATAAATACACTGGGACAGAGAGACAGGAAACACAGGGATAAATACACTGGGACAGAGAGACAGGAAACACAGGGATAAATACACTGGTACAGAGAGACAGGAAACACAGGGATAAATACACTGGCACAGAGAGACAGGAAACACAGGGATAAATACACTGGGACAGAGAGACAGGAAACACAGGGATAAATACACTGGGACAGAGAGACAGGAAACACAGGGATAAATACACTGGGACAGAGAGACAGGAAACACAGGGATAAATACACTGGGGAAAACAAGAAGAACTGGCAGAGAGAGACAGGAAACACAGGGATAAATACACTGGTACAGAGATACAGGTAAACACAGGGATAAATACACTGACACAGAGAGACAGGAAACACAGGGATAAATACACTGGTACAGAGAGACAGGAAACACAGAGATAAATACACTGGGACAGAGAGACAGGAAACACAGGGATAAATACACTGGCACAGAGAGACAGGAAACACAGGGATAAATACACTGGGACAGAGAGACAGGAAACACAGGGATAAATACACTGGGGAAAACAAGAAGAACTGGCAGAGAGAGACAGGAAACACAGGGATAAATACACTGACACAGATAGACAGGAAACACAGGGATAAATACACTGGTACAGAGATACGGTAAACACAGGGATAAATACACTGACACAGAGAGACAGGAAACACAGGGATAAATACACTGGTAGAGAGACAGGAAACACAGAGATAAATACACTGGGACAGAGAGACAGGAAACACAGGGATAAATACACTGGTACAGAGAGACAGGAAACACAGGGATAAATACACTGGTACAGAGAGACAGGAAACACAGGGATAGATACACTGGTACAGAGAGACAGGAAACACAGGGATAAATACACTGGTACAGAGAGACAGGAAACACAGGGATAAATACACTGGTACAGAGAGACAGGAAACACAGGGATAAATACACTGGTACAGAGAGACAGGAAACACAGGGATAGATACACTGGTACAGAGAGACAGGAAACACAGGGATAAATACACTGGTACAGAGAGACAGGAAACACAGGGATAAATACACTGGTACAGAGAGACAGGAAACACAGGGATAAATACACTGGTACAGAGAGACAGGAAACACAGGGATAAATACACTGGTACAGAGAGACAGGAAACACAGGGATAAATACACTGGTACAGAGAGACAGGAAACACAGGGATAGATACACTGGTACAGAGAGACAGGAAACAGGGATAAATACACTGGTACAGAGATACAGGAAACAGGGATAAATACACCAGGGAAAACAAGCGACACCTGGAGGGGGTGGAGACAATAACTAGAACAGGTGAAACAGATCAGGGGTGTGAAAATAACTCATGATCTACAACAATCCTTTAAAATGAATCACAACAAAATATGAAATACTTAGGATGCTTAATAAGTGACAACAAACAACAAATATATAAAGATAACTTCATGCCATTACTCAACAATATGAAAGCAGATCTAATTAAATGGAACAGTCGTTCCCATAAATCTCACAGGTAGAATAAACCTCTTTAGTATGGCTGCCAAAGGTTTTTCTTCTTTCCCTACCATAGTCATTATTTTACTCGGTCATAACATACTTTATGTGGGCAAATAAAATTAATAGATTAAAAAGGAAAGTTTTACGTCTTCCTAATTCTGAAGATGGTTTTAACCTTCCGGACTTGGAATTGAATCAACTTGCCACCCAGGACTTTTACTTGCCAGATGTAGTGATATACAGTAAAGAGGAACAATGGGTACATAGTGAAGATGCCTGCTCATCACCAGAATCAGTAAAGAGGAACAATGGGTACATAGTGAAGATGTGCCTGGTATCACCAGAATCAGTAAAGAGGAACAATGGGTACAGCAGATGTGCCTGCCCATCACCAGAATCAGTAAAGAGGAACATGGTACATAGTGAAGATGCCTGCTCATCACCAGAATCAGTAAAGAGGAACAATGGGTACATAGTGAAGATGTGCCTGCTCATTACCAGAATCAGTAAAGAGGAACAATGGGTACATAGTGAAGATGTGCCTGCTCATCACCAGAATCAGTAAAGAGGAACAATGGGTACATAGTGAAAGATGTGCCTGCTCATCACCAGAATCAGTAAAGAGGAACAATGGGTACATAGTGAAGATGTGCCTGCTCATCACCAGAATCAGTAAAGAGGAACAAGGGATTAAGGGAAAGAGAGAGAGGGATTAAGGGAAGAGGAGAGGGGAAGAGATGGGAAGATAGATGAAGGGAAAGAAGAGAGAGAGAGAGGAAGATAGATGAAGGGAAAGAAGTGATTGAGGGGAAGATAGATGAAGGGAAAGAAGAGAGAGAGAGGGAAGAGAGATGAAGGAAAGAAGAGAGAGAGAGGGAGAAGAGGATGGAAGGAAAGAAGAGAGAGAGAGAGGGGGAAGAGGATGAAGGGAAAGAAGAGAGAGAGAGGGAAGATAGATGGGAAGGAAAGAAGAGAGAGAGAGGAAGATGATGAAGGGAAAGAAGAGAGAGAGAGAGGAAGATAGATGAAGGGAAAGAAGAGAGAGAGAGAGGGAAGATAGATGAAGAAAGAAGAGAGAGAGGGAAGAGAGAGATGAGGGAAAAGAAGAGAGAGAGGAAGATAGATGAAGGAAAGAGAGAGAGAGAGGGAAGAGAGATGAAGGGGGAAAGAAGAGAGAGAGAGGGGAAGATAGATGAAGAGAGGAAAGAAGAGAGAGAGAGGGGAAGATAGATGAAGGAAAGAAGAGAGAGAGAGGGGAAGATAGATGAAGGGGAAAGAAGAGAGAGAGAGGGGGAAGATAGATGAAGGGAAAGAAGAGAGAGAGAGGGAAGATAGATGAAGGAAAGAAGAGAGAGGGGAAGAGGATGGAAGGGAAAGAAGATAGATGAAGGGAAAGAAGAGAGAGAGGGGAAGATAGACAAGGAAAGAAGAGAGAGAGAGGGGAAGATAGATGAAGGAAAGAAGAGAGAGAGAGAGGAAGATAGATGAAGGGAAAGAAGAGAGAGGGGGAAGATAGATGAAGGAAGAAAAGAGAGAGAGGGAAGATAGATGAAGGGAAAGAGGAGAGAGGGAAGATAGGGGAAAGAAGAGAGAGAGAGGGAAGATAGATGAAGGGAAAGAGGAGAGAGAGGGGAAGATAGATGAAGGGAAAGAATTGATCGAGGGGAAGATAGATGAAGCGAAAAAGAGAGAGAGGGGAAGATAGATGAAGGGAAGAAGAAGAGAGGGAAGATAGATGGAAGGAAAGAAGAGAGAGGGGAATATAGATGAAGGGAAAGAAGAGAGAGGAGAAGATAGATTAAGGGAAAGAAGAGAGAGAGGGGAAGATAGATTAAGGGAAAGAAGAGAGAGAGGGAGATAGATGAAGGGAAAGAAGAGAGAGGGGAGATAGATGAAGGGGAAAAAGAGAGCGAGAGGAAGATAGATGAAGGGAAAAGAAAGAGGAGAGAGGGGGGAAGATAGATGAAGGGAAAGAAAGAGAGAGAGAGGGGAAGATAGATGAAGGGAAAGAAGATAGAGAGAGGTGAAGATAGATGAAGGAAATAAGAGAGAGAGAGGGGAAGATAGATGAAGGGAAAGAAGAGAGAGAGAGGGGAAGATAGATGAAGGGAAAGAAGAGAGAGAGAGGGGAAGATAGATGAAGGAAAGAAGAGAGAGAGAGGGGAAGATAGATGAAGGGAAAGAAGAGAGAGAGAGGGAAGATAGATGAAGGGAAAGAAAGAGAGAGAGAGGGAAGATAGATGAAGGGAAAGAAGAGAGAGAGAGGGGAAGATAGATGAAGGGAAAGAAAGAAAGAGAGGGGAAGATAGATGAAGGGAAGAAGAGAGAGAGAGGGGAAGATAGATGAAGGGAAAGAAGAGAGAGAGAGGGAAGATAGATGAAGGGAGAAGAGAGAGAGAGGAAGATAGATGAAGGAAAGAAGAGAGAGGGGAAGATATATGAAGGAAAGAAAGAGAGGGAGATATGAAGGGAAGAGAGGGAGATAGATGAAGGGAAAGAAGAGAGAGAGGGAGATAGATGAAGGGAAGGAAGAAGAGAGGGGAAGATAGATGGAAGGAAAGAAGAGAGAGAGAGGGGAAGATAGATGAAGGAAGGAAGAGAGAGAGGGAAGATAGATGAAGGAAGAAAGAGAGAGAGGGGGAAGATAGATGGAAGGAAAGAATAGAGAGAGGGGAAGATAGATGAAGGGAAGATAGATGAAGGGAAAGAAGAGAGAGAGGGGAAGATAGATGAAGGGAAGAAGAGAGAGGGGAAGATAGATGAAGGGAAGGAAGAGAGAGAGAAGGGAAGATAGATGAAGGGAAGGAAGAGAGAGAGAGGGGAAGATAGATGAAGGGAAGGAAGAGAGAGAGAGAGGGGAAGATAGATGAAGGGAAGAAAGAGAGAGAGGGGAAGATAGATGGAAGGAAAGAATAGAGGGAAGATAGATGAAGGGGAAAGGAGAGAGAGGGAAGATAGATGAAGGGAAAGGGAGAGAGAGGGAAGATAGATGAAGGGAAAGGAGAGAGAGGGGGAAGGAAGAGAGAGGAAGACGGATTGAGTCGGTCCTCCCCTCTTCCCTTGTCCTGCTGTAACGTTACAGTTACATTTCCTGGCTTGGCACTGTGGAGGGTTGATGACATCATGCTTTGAGCGACAGAGCAGGAAGCAAAGGTTGATGGGTGTTTTACAGACAGTTTTGGCAGGCGTCCCAGGCAATCCTCCAGGTTTTTCATTTCACATTTCTCAGTGACTGGTCAGATGGAGGAGAGACTGCAAGAGAAGCAGGTGTTTAAGCTGGTTCTTACACCCCAGCTGGACTCTCTCTCTGGACAGCAGTGGCTGAGGCACCTGGGTCCCCACAGAGACAGGAAGTAGAGGTCTAGGGTAAGACCGGTGGGGATGGGGATGAGCGCTCACCTCTTAGGACAGTCTGCTCTCTTGTCATAGACGTAACAATGAGAGCCATCTGAAGAGGTATATAGGTGGAGAGGAAGCAGCCCTGTTAGGGTGAGGTTGCTGTTGTTTTGTGATCTAAGGCGCTGGGACTGCTCAGAGAGAGTTGTATTTCTGTTACATGTATCTGAAATATGTATTTACATTTCTTCAGAGTATTTTGTAATTGGTATTACACTGGGCTGAACTACACTCCAATGTATTTTGTAATTGGTATTACACTGGGCTGAACTACACTCCAATGTATTTTGTAATTGGTATTACATGGGCTGAACTACACTCCAATGTATTTTGTAATTGGTATTACACTGGGCTGAACTACACTCCAATGTATTTTGTAATTGGTATTACACTGGGCTGAACTACACTCCAATGTATTTTGTAATTGGTATTACACTGGGCTGAACTACACTCCAATGTATTTTTGTAATTGGTATTACACTGGGCTGAACTACACTCCAATGTATTTTGTAATTGGTATTACACTGGGCTGAACTACACTCCAATGTATTTTGTAACAAAACACTTTTGAGAGACATAATTTGTTCTTTCAAAATACAAAATACTTTTCTATACCGTTTCTTCATAGTGGTCCACCATTTTGTGTCCCACTTCCACCCTGCGTTAGTATCAGATGTCTGATGGCACTATGGTGTGATAAAAGCATTTGCTATATTAACTAAATGTAAATGGATATGTAAAAATGGACAACTGCAAAGCATGCTGAGTATTATTCTAATGACTTCTGCTCCGAAACATGGTTTTGTCTAGATGGGATACAACTTTTGTCAAAATTTACTTTACTGAGCAGGTTTAGGATTTCTTATGCAGCAGGTTAGAATAATTAATCTAGCAGGTTAAGAGAATGAGGTTAAGCTGTATCCCATCTAGACATGACCCAAAACAGGCCAATAGTACTTCCCAGTGTGCTTTGCAGTTCCCGATTTTCATATATACATTTACATATTGGTCATTTAGCAGGCACTCTTATCCAGAGTTTATTTTGATACATTGATCTTTATGGTATTCTGGAGGAGAGACGAGGAGAGGAGAGAGGAGATGAATCACTGGATAGGGGTGTGGGAGGAGAGGAGAGGAGAGATTAATCACTGGATAGGGGTGGGGGAGGAGAGGGGAGAGGAGAGAAGAGAGGGGAGAGAGGAGGGAAGATTAATCTCTGGATGGGTGGAGGAGGAGAGGAGAGGAATCACTGGATAGAGGTAAGGTGGGGGTGGAGGAGAGAGGAGAGGAATCACTGGATAGGGTGGGGGGGTGGAGGAGGAGAGGAGAGGAATCTGGATAGGGGTGGGGGAGGAGAGGAGAGAAGAGAGGTATCACTGGATAGGGGTTGGGGACGAGTGGAGAGGAGAGGGAAGAGAGAGGAGGGAAGATTAATCTCTGGATAGGGGTGTGGGAGGAGAGGAGAGAAGAGAGGAGAGAGGGAGAGGAGAGGA
>NW_027000811.1:0-8227 GCF_036934945.1 Oncorhynchus masou masou
CGACTGACAGACAGTGAGCCGACTGACAGACAGTGAGAGCCGACTGACAGTCAGTGAGAGCCGACTGACAGTCAGTGAGGAGCCGACTGACAGACAGTGAGAGCCGACTGACAGTCAGTGAGAGCAGACTGACAGACAGTGAGAGCAGACTGACAGACAGTGAGAGCCGACTGACAGACAGGAGAGCCGACTGACAGACAGTGAGAGCCGACTGACAGTCGGTGAGAGCCCGACTGACAGTCGGTGAGAGCCGACTGACAGACAGTGAGAGCCGACCACAGACAGTGAGAGCCGACTGACAGACAGTGAGAGCCGACTGACAGACAGTGAGAGCCGACTGACAGTCAGGAGAGCCGACTGACAGACAGTGAGAGCCGACTGACAGACGGGAGGAGCCCGACTGACAGTCAGTGAGAGCCGACTGACAGTCAGTGAGCCGACTGACAGTCAGTGAGAGCCGACTGACAGTCAGTGAGGAGCCGACTGACAGTCAGTGAGAGCCGACTGACAGTCAGTGAGAGCCGACTGACAGTCAGTGAGAGCCGACTGACAGTCAGTGAGCCGACTGACAGTCAGTGAGAGCCGACTGACAGTCAGTGAGAGCCGACTGACAGTCAGTGAGAGCCGACTGACAGTCCGGTGAGGAGCCGACTGACAGTCAGTGAGAGCGACTGACAGACAGTGAGAGCCGACTGACAGACAGTGAGAGCCGACTGACAGACAGTGAAGAGCGACTGACAGACTGAGACAGACAGTGAGAGCCGACTGACAGTGAGCAGACAGTGAGCCGACTGACAGTCAGTGAGAGCCGACTGACAGACAGTGAGAGCAGACAGTGAGAGCCGACTGACAGACAGTGAGAGCAGACTGACAGACAGTGAGAGCAGACTGACAGACAGTGAGAGCCGACTGACAGACAGTGAGAGCGACTGACAGACAGTGAGAGCGACTGACAGTCAGTGAGAGCGACTGACAGTCAGTGTGAGAGCCGACTGACAGTCAGTGAGAGCGACTGACAGTCAGTGAGAGCCACTGACAGTCAGTGAGAGCCGACTGACAGTCAGTGAGAGCCGACTGACAGACAGTGAGAGCAGACTGACAGACAGTGAGAGCAGACTGACAGACAGTGAGAGCAGACTGTCAGACAGTGAGAGCCGACTGACAGACAGTGAGAGCAGACTGACAGACAGTGAGAGCAGACTGACAGACAGTGAGAGCAGACTGACAGACAGTGAGAGCAGACTGACAGACAGTGAGAGCAGACTGACAGACAGTGAGAGCAGACTGACAGACAGTGAGAGCCGACTGACAGACAGTGAGAGCAGACTGACAGACAGTGAGAGCAGACTGACACACAGTGAGAGCCGACTGACAGACAGTGAGAGCAGACTGACAGACAGTGAGAGACAGGTGGAGGAACTGAAAGTCCAGCTGACATCCAAAGTGGAGGTAAATCTGAATAAAAAGGTAAATCAGGACTAAAAACAAGCAAAATATAACTATAGATTGTGTCTGTGAAACATGTATAGTATGTACAGTTGTGGCCAACAGTTTTGAGAACATAAGTGTTAATTTTCACAAAGTCTGCTGCCTCAGTTTGTATGATGGCAATTTGCATATACACCAGAATGTTATGAAGAGTGATCAGATGAATTGCAATTAATTGCAAAGTCCCTCTTTGCCATGCAAATTAACTGAATCCCCCCCCAAAAAAACATTTCCACTGCTGTAACGCTGTTCCTCTTCATCTGAGGAGGAGTATGAAGGATCGGACCAATGCGCAGCATGGTAAGTGTTCATGTTATATTTATTAAACTGAACACAACAACAAAGTAGAAAACACAACAGAAACTAAACAGTCCTATTAGGTGACAAAACAGAAAACAACTACCCACAACTCAACGGCGAAAACAGGCTGCCTAAAGTATGGTTCTCAATCAGAGACAACGATTGACAGCTGCCTCTGATTGGGAACCATACTAGGCCAAACACATAGAAATAAAAAATTAGAAACAAAAACATAGAATGCCCACCCCAACTCACGCCTGACCAACCTAAAATAGAGACACAACAAAGGAACTAGGGTCAGGACGTGACAACTGCATTTCCCCCTGCAACAAAAGGACCAGCTGACATCATGTCAGTGATTCTCTCGTTAACACAGGTGTGAGTGTTGACGAGGACAAGGCTGGAGATCACTCTGTCATGCTGATTGAGTTCGAATAACAGACTGGAAGCTTCAAAAGGGAGGGTGGTGCTTGGAATCATTGTTCTTCCTCTGTCAAACATGGTTACCTGTAAGGAAACACGTGTCGTCATCATTGTTTCAAAAGGGCTTCAAGCAAGGATGTTGCTGCCAGTAAGATTGCACCTAAATCAACCATTTAGCGGATCACCAAGAACCTCAGGAGAGCGGTTCAATTGTTGTCAAGAAGGCTTCAGGTGCCCCAGAAAGTCCAACAAGCGCCAGGACCGTCTCCTAAAGTTGATTTAGCTGCGCGATCAGGCCACCACCAGTACAGAGCTTGCCATGAATAAAGAATGGTACCAACACATCCCCGAGGAGCAACTTCTCCCAACCATCCAAGAACAATTTGGTGACAAACATTGCTTTTTCCAACATGATGGAGCATCTTGCCATAAGGCAAAAGTGATAACTAAGTGGCTCGGGGAAAAATATTTTCGATAGCATCGATATTTTGGGTCCATGGCCAGGAAACTCCCTAGACGTTAATCCCATTGAGAACTTGTGGTCAATCCTCAAGAGGTGGGTGGACAAACAAAACCCACAAATTCTGACAAACTCCAAGCATTGATTATGCAAGAATGGGCTGCCATCAGTCAGGATGTGGCCCAGAAGTTAATTGACAGCATCCCAGGGCGGATTGCAGAGGTCTTGAAAAAGAAGGGTCAACACTGCAAATATTGACTCTTTGCATCAACTTCATGTAATTGTCAATAAAAGCCTTTGACACTTATGAAATGCTTGTAATTATACTTCAGTTTTCCATAGAAACATCTGACAAAAATATCTAAAGACACTGAAACAGCAAACGTTGTATAAATTAATATTTGTGCCATTCTCAAAACTTTTGGCCACGACTGTATAAACTGAAGCTAGAAGCCCAAGCGTTAATGTTTATTAGTTTACTCCATTTGGGAGAGGGGTGGTTTGCGGGGAAAAATAAAGGTATATTCTAAAAAAAGTGTGTTCGTATGTTTATATATGTGTATATGTATGAATGTTTAAGTCGGAAGTTTACATACACTTAGGTTGGTGTCATTAAAACTTGTTTTTCAACCACTCCACAAATGTCTTGTTAACAAACTATAGTTTTGTCAAGTCGGTTAGGACATCTACTTTGTGCATGACAAGTAATTTTTCCAACAATTGTTTTCAGACAGATTATTTCACTTATCATTCACTGTATCACAATTCCAGTGGGTCAGAAGTTTACGTACACTAAGTTGACTGTGCCTTTAAACAGTCATGACTTCCGCCGAAGTCGGCTCCCCTCCTTGTTCAGACGGCGTTCGTCGGTCGACGTCACCGGCCTTCTCGCCATTGCCGCTCCATTTTTCATTGTTCCATTTGTTTTGTCTTGTTCCCCTCACACCTGGTTTTACATTCCCTATCCCTACTGCATATGTATATTCCTCTGTTCCCCCCATGTCTTTGTGTGGAATTGTTTTGTTTTGTGTTTGTTGTATCGCGCCAGTCTGGTTTTTCACCTTGGGCATTGCTGTACCCTATTTGGGGAATTATTGATGAACCTTATTGTTATATTATCGACGGTATTTTGCACTTGTCACTTTTGCCGGTTGGATTGAGTTGTAGTTGTTTGCGCCTGACTGTTTGTTGCTCTTGGCTAATAAAGTCCCCTGATCACATATTCTCTGCTCTCCTGCACTTGACTCGAATGACCAGCAGCAAAAACCCTGACATAAACAGCTTGGAAAATTCCAGAAAACTATGTTGTGGAAGCTTCTGATGGGCTAATTGACATCATTTGAGTCAATTGGAGTACCTGTGGATGTATTTCAAGGCCTACCTTCAAACTCAGTGCCTTTTTGCTTGACATCATGTGAAAATCAAAGAAATCAGCCAAGACCTCAGAAAAAAAATTGTAGACCTACACAAGTCTGGTTTATCCTTGGGAACAATTTCCAAATGCCTGAAGGTACCACGTTCATCTGTACAAACAATAGTACGCAAGTATAAACACAATGGGACCACACAGCCGTCATACCGCTCAGGAAGGAGACACGTTCTGTCTCCTAGAGATGAACGTAGGTTGGTGAGAAAAGTGCAAATCAATTCCAGAACAACAGCAAAGGACCTTGTGAAGATGCTGGAGGAAACGGGTACAAAAGTATCCATATCCACAGTAAAACGAGTCCTATATCGACATAACCTGAAAGACCGCTCAACAAGGAAGAAGCCACTGCTCCAAAACCACCATAAAAAAAGTAGTTTGCAACTGCACATGGGGACAAAGATCGCACTTTTTTGGAGAAATGTCCTCTGGTCTGATGAAACAAAAATAGAACTGTTTGGCCATAATGACCATCGTTATGTTTGGAGGAAAAAGGGGGAGGCTTGCAAGCTGAAGAACACCATCCCAACTGTGAAGCACAGGGGTGGCAGTATCATGTTGTGGGGGTGGTTTGCTGCAGGAGGGACTGGTGCACTTCACAAAATAGATGGCATCATGAGGAGGGAATAGTATGTGGATATATTGAAGCAACATCTCAAGACATCAGTCAGGAGGTTCAAGCTTGGTCGCAAATGGGTCTTCCAAATGGACAATGACCCCAAGCATACTTCCAAAGTTGTGGCAAAATGGCTTAAAACTTCTTATGGTAGCACTAGCAGCACCTGGTCAAGGAGGAAACACTGGACCCTTCAACACTGCAATCACCCTGGTCTACAGAAATATCTACTCAAACATTGGCAATGCTTATAACCCCACTACAGGTACACTACATTCATATCATCAGTATTTATAAGTCTGTGTGAAAACATAGTTATTAATAACCAGGTGCTGCTAGTGAGGCTGAGAAAGCCACCTTCCTGTCTGTGGACAGAGACGAGTCAACACTACTTGATCTAACTGGACACGAGTTGGTGTAGATTAGACATGTTATCAACAATAAGGCCAGTCATTCAGACCATATATATATATATTGTTTATTAATGTCAAAACTAAAACTTAATTAACCTCCCATTATCTTGACTGTTTCTCTTCAGAACTTCAACGTGGCTCTCAGTGATGTTAGAACGAGTCTCCATGGAGTTTAGTTTCCCTGATTGTGCTGAAATCAGATGCATGAACAATAAACAAGTCCGTGAGATTTAGTATAAATGACTCATGACTCATGATGTCATCTTAATTAGTATAAAATACACTTTGGGTCTGTACCTAGACTCGGATTAAGACCTTTGTGTAACAACAGCTATGAAAGAGATCATTCTGATTTTACCTTCATTCATTTTGCTCAGTTCCTTCACTTGGCTCTCACTGTCTGTCAGTCGGCTCTCACTGTCTGTCAGTCTGCTCTCACTGTCTGTCAGTCGGCTCTCACTGTCCGTCAGTCTGCTCTCACTGTCCGTCAGTCTGCTCTCACTGTCTGTCAGTCGGCTCTCACTGTCTGTCAGTCGGCTCTCACTGTCCGTCAGTCGGCTCTCACTGTCCGTCAGTCGGCTCTCACTGTCCGTCAGTCGGCTCTCACTGTCCGTCAGTCGGCTCTCACTGTCCGTCAGTCGGCTCTCACTGTCCGTCAGTCGGCTCTCACTGTCTGTCAGTCGGCTCTCACTGTCTGTCAGTCGGCTCTCACTGTCTGTCAGTCGGCTCTCACTGTCTGTCAGTCGGCTCTCACTGTCTGTCAGTCGGCTCACTGTCTGTCAGTCGGCTCTCACTGTCTGTCAGTCGGCTCTCACTGTCTGTCAGTCTGCTCTCACTGTCTGTCAGTCGGCTCTCACTGTCTGTCAGTCGGCTCTCACTGTCTGTCAGTCGGCTCTCACTGTCTGTCAGTCGGCTCTCACTGTCTGTCAGTCTGCTCTCACTGTCTGTCAGTCTGCTCTCACTGTCTGTCAGTCTGCTCTCACTGTCTGTCAGTCGGCTCTCACCGTCTGTCAGTCGGCTCTCACTGGCTCTCAGTTGGGCCTCCATGGCTCCCAGTTCAGTCTTTGTGTGTCTCAGCTCAACTCACTGCCATCATGGTGGTCATCTCTCTCAGCACAGTGTGGATGTCAGGCTGGCAGGTTTGCTGGCTGTGTGTTAATGCAGCTTCAGCTCTCTGTTTGTCAGTCTGAATGTCTGTCCCTCTGCTCTCTCTGTCCTCATAGTCAACCTGCTGGATCTCATTCACACTGACTCCATCTCTGTCTTTGTGGACCTGGGCTCCAGACAGACAGCAGTGCAGCAACACCAGCAGAGATACAACACTCTTCATTCTCATTCCTGGGTGATGATTTCCTCTTCTTGTGGTTATTTCTGCTGTTATTCTGGAGTCTCAGTTGTCCCCTTTATATCCTGTCCTCTTAAACCTGACCTGGTGATAACTGGGACACATGTAGATATGAAGCCTAACAACATGGTGGTAAATCAAGCTGATTACTTTCATCTGATTTCTCTGGCCCTATATTAACCACATTACCCAGCAAACATATCAAATAATGTCCAAATGTCAATATCAGATTTATAATATAATTACCTTGGTCATTTGGTCTCCTTTGTTATTAAAATAGATTAGAAAATAATATAATCATTGTATGTTTTCCAGAAGGAACTTAATCTAACTTTATTACCTCATGAGAGGCAAAGTTGATGGCCGATGCTCCACAATTGGCGATGGGCCTAAGTAAGTAGGTTTTAATTCATAATATAGCATTCTAATCATTAGGTTTGGAAGTGCATGAATTATTTACAATCAAATATTTTCCATTAACAAAGTAAAACAGAAATGTGCTCTCTCAGCAATAAGCCATATAGTGGTATACTGTATCAACAAGCAACAGCTGAAAGACCTTTGTCTTGTCTTGTGTTGATGGATAATGGTGTGAATGTGTGCACGTTGCTGATGTTAGCACTAGTCTGTGTGTGTGTGTGCCTGTCTGTGTGTGTGTGTGTGTGTGTGTGTGTGTGTGTGTGTGTGTGTGTGTGTGTGCCTATCTGTGCCTATCTGTGTGCCTATCTGTGTGTGTGTGTGTGTGCCTGTCTGTGTGTATGTGTGTGCCTGTCTGTGTGTATATGTGTGTGTGTGTGTGTGTGTGTGTGTGTGCATGTACAGATATGTAGCCTATCAGCAAGGTGTTAAATCAGACTGATTCACCTCATGATCACTTTCATCTGATTTATATGGTCCTAAAATAACCATGTGACACAGCAAACAGAACATAGACATGCCTATTTAATAATAATATGTGTTATTATTTCAAGAGATTCCATTCTATTTATTTGGTATGAAAGTCTATAAATTAACATTACGGTACCGTATATACGGCATGCTGAGTCATGCTAACTGGACATTAACATTACAGTACCGTATATAACTGGACATTAACATTACAGGACTGTATATACTGCATGCTGAGTCATGCTAACTGGACATTAACATTACAGTACCGTATATAACTGGACATTAACATTACAGTACCGTATATAACTGGACATTAACATTACAGGACTGTATATACCGCATGCTGAGTCATGCTAACTGGACATTAACATTACAGTACCGTATATACTGCATGCTGAGTCATGCTAACTGGACATTAACATTACAGTACCGTATATACTGCATGCTGAGTCATGCTAACTGGACATTAACATTACGGTACTGTATATACTGCACGCTGAGTCATGCTAACTGGACATTAGCATTATGGTACTGTATATACTGCACGCTGAGTCATGCTAACTGGACATTAGCATTATGGTACTGTATATACTGCACGCTGAGTCATGCTAACTGGACATTAACATTACGGTACTGTATATACTGCACGCTGAGTCATGCTAACTGGACATTAACATTACGGTACCGTATATACTGCACGCTGAGTCATGCTAACTGGACATTAACATTACGGTACTGTATATACTGCACTTTGAGTCATGCTAACTGGACATTTAACATGCACGCTGAGTCATGCTAACTGGACATTAACATTAATGGTACTGTATATACTGCACGCTGAGTCATGCTAACTGGACATTAACAT
>NW_027000812.1:2500-8226 GCF_036934945.1 Oncorhynchus masou masou
TCTGGCAAATACCAAACATCCTGCACGGTGTCGGGCTGTAAGCACAACCCCCACCTGTGGATGTCGGGCCCTCATACCGCCCTCATGGAGTCTGTTTCTGACCGTTTGAGCAGACACATGCACATTTGTGGCCTGCTGGAGGTCATTTTGCAGGGCTCTGGCAGTGCTCCTCCTGCTCCTCCTTGCACAAAGGCGGAGGTAGCGGTCCTGCTGCTGGATTGTTGCCCTCCTAGGGCCTCCTCCACGTCTCCTGATGTAATGGCCTGTCTCCTGGTAGCGCCTCCATGCTCTGGACACTACGCTGACAGACACAGCAAACCTTCTTGCCACAGCTCGCATTGATGTGCCATCCTGGATGAGCTGCACTACCTGAGCCACTTGTGTGGGTTGTAGACTCAGTCTCATGCTACCACTAGAGTGAAAGCACCACCAGCATTCAAACGTGACCAAAACATCATCCAGGAAGCATAGGAACTGAGAAGTGGTCTATGGTCACCAACTGCAGAACCACTCCTTTATTGGGGGTGTCTTGCTAATTGCCTATAATTTCCACCTGTTGTCTATTCCATTTGCACAACAGCATGTGAAATTTATTGTCAATCAGTGTTGCTTCCTAAGTGGACAGTTTGATTTCACAGAAGTGTGATTGACTTGGAGTTACATTGTGTTGTTTAAGTGTTCCCTTTATTTTTTGAGCAGTGTATATATACACATATTAAAATACATAAACACAGTCATCATAGGCACAAAAAAAACATCACAAATCACCCAGAAAACATCAGCTGCACTTTGATAAATTAAAAGGTTGACTGAGTAATCTGCTTCCTACTGTTTAGAGAAAGGCAAAAAAAGCAACTTTAAATCTTAGCTTCATTAACCAGCTCATCTACAGTATATGTTTTTTAAAGGTCAAATCCATGTCAATCCAAATGCGTAAGTATATATATGCAGGAACACGTTCGATTGGAGAACCATTTAATGAGTGACCATGTAATTAATCTGAAACATTGTTACGGGTTGAAAAACAACATGAATTTAATTTTGCCCTTATTAAGTTTTAAATCAGCAAGGGATTCCTGCATAGCTATAAAATATGACTGGAGTTTGACAATAGCATACATGATAGCATAATCAGTATATAGATTACGTATGAAAAATCAACAGATTGACCAGTGGTGTTTATATAAATAGTTAAGAGAACAGGTCCCAAAATCAACCACTGTGGTACACCTTCATGCACTTCAAGAAATTCAGACTTAACCCCATCAATCACGATGGCCTGAGTTCAGTCACTAAGATAATCATGAAACCATGAACCATGAATCAGAGCTCAGGCCTACTCGAGGACAACTTGTTCAATTAAATAGCATGATCAACAGTATCAAAAGCTTTTGACAGTTCCACAAACAAAGCAGCACATTTCATATTAGCGTCTAAAGCGTTGACAAAATCATTATCCATTAAAGTGGTTTCTGTAATAATGCTATGCCCAGGCCTAAACCCTGATTGGTTTAAATTCAAAATATATTTCTCAGATACCAAGGATTGAGAATCTTAGCAAGACATGGAATCCTTGAAACAGGGCGATAATGATCACGACTGTCCCCACCCTTGTGGAGTGGCAGCACAAGAGCTGTTTTCAATACTTTTGGAATATTTCCTGGTAACAATGTTAAATGAAAACATGTGGGTTATTAAGGCCTCCTGATTGGCGTAGCAGTCACTGCATGGGTTTGGGAATCCCAAATGGCGGTGCATAATTGGCCCAGTGTCGCCCGGGTTAGGGAAGGGTTTGGCCCGGGGGGCTTTACTTGGCTCATCGGGCTCTAGCGGCTCCTTGTGATGGGCAGGGCGCCTGCAGGCTGACTTCAGTCGCCATTTGAATGGTGTTTCCAATGACACATTGGTGCAGCTGGTTAAGCGAGTTGGTGTTAAGAAGTGTGGATTGGTGGGTCATGTTTCAGAAGATGCATGACTTGACCTTTACCTCTCCCGAGCCAATTGGGGAGTTGCAGCAATGAGACAAGATTGTAATCATGGAAAAGAGGGGAAAATTAAAGTAATGTGGGTTATTGAGCCAACAATGATGGGTGCTACACACTTAAGCAGACCAGGATCCAATTGGTTGGATCCTGTGGATTTCTTGTTGTCTATTGCTAGCAAAGCATCCAGGACCTGGTTTTCTGGAAATAGCCTAAAAGAAAAGCTTTGACTATAGTTTTTCTGATCATTCATCAATCAGCATCCAGCCCAATATCAATGTGAATAGGCTTAGAAGTTATTTCAAAGAGATAGACTGCTGAAATAAAATGGTGATTAAATGCATCAATGATGGTCTTTTTTCTGTAATGAGGCCAGTGTCTGAATTAATTTGTTGTGGCATAGCGAAGGAAGTAAAACCCTTCAGGGATTTTCCAGTTTTCCAGAATTTAGCTGGGTTCCCGTTACAATCCTTTCTGATTTTTCTTTTTACACAATGATTCCTTAGTTGCTTAAAAGCATGCCAGTTCGGGCCTAAGCCTGTGTTCCTGGGCTTGACCCAAGCATCATCTCTTTTAGAAATGACTTTAGATCATTCCAGAGTGTACCAGGCATTCGATCTAGCTATAACCCTTCATTTGAAAGGAGCCTGATTATCCACAATAGTATTGAAGACATCTGCAAAGAGCCTCAAAGCTAAATGAGGTCAAGGGATAGCTGAAATACAATGAAGGTCACTAAAATAAACATTGTGTATGAAAGTCTGTTCACTGAAGTTTTCTAAAGTTCCTCTTTATGAAGCCACGAGGTTTCGAGTTTTGTAAGCTCACATCTCTAACACAAACAACTGGGAAATGGTCACTAATATATTGGGCAAAGACACCAGTAGAAACATATTTCTCTGTTGTATTCGTTAAAAAACTAAGATCAATCAGAGTTGACTTTGAAGGATCTTTAGGGTTGGGCAGTGTAGGTTTAGGCACCGTATGGGTTAGGTTTAGATTTTAGATTGTATGAAGCCTGCATTCCCAATCGTAATTTAGGTCACTTTGGATTTAGTAAAAGATTACAACAAACCAGTTAACTCTTGTAGTGCACAAAGGAGGACGGTAGACCGGTATAACAGTTATGGATACATTTTTCCCCATTCAAAAGCTTAAAGATTGTAGCTCAACTTTTTTGGTAAGGGGAATGGATTTCAGAAATACAATTTTATAAAAATGGCCATTCCACCACGTCTACCCTGTCTGTCAGCTCTGAACACATGATAACCCTCAAGTCCAAAATGTCCCAAGAGATCCATGTTTCAGTCAACACCAGAAAGACAGGATTCATCAGCATAGCACAGACCTTAATGTCCTGTCGATCCTGTTAATGAAGCTCCTAATGTTCAGCTGCATCAACCCAAGTAATACAAAATAAAAAGTAAGTCACATGGAAACCTCAACTCAAACGATCTATGTTCAGTAGGCGAATGCAGGGCCCTGTCTGAAGGTTTAGTATATAGTTGCTATGGCTATAAGATTGCATAGAACTGCACCATTTGGTCTATCCCCATTAGTAATAGAGGAAGGAGAAAAACATTGGAATTAGCCAATGTCAATAGGAACTGTCAGAGTAACCAATGATGCAATGTTATAAATTGACATAGGCTTTGGTTGCTATAGTGTAACAGCCCATGCCCTCTACATGATTTGAAACCGAGGGGTTTTCAAGTTTATGGAATTCACATTGGAACTCTTTTGAGCTAACAATAGCAGATTTAAGAGTGGAGTTCAAATGAATGGGCACAAGATTACAACTGACAACACCCCTGGCAGTACAGACAACAGTATGACAATAACACTTAGAGAGGATGGAAGATATTACCTGAGCAGGGCTTGGTCTGTTTCTGAGTCAATGTCTTAAGTGGTGTCTTTGATAACATGTTATCAAGATGGTCAGATGAGGCAATTCTAACTTAACGGATATATGAGTTTTACAGCAGTTTTAAGGGTAGGAACATGCTTCATCACATTTGGTTATCAATTTCACCTAACTTACTAAAATGTTTCAGTTAATCTTTAAAGTGACAAACCCGGTCATCTATGTTTCTATAAATCTGGTTCAATTACACATATAATATAATAATAACATGGGCAAACACTAATTGCTACAAAGAGTCTTGTTTAGTATTCCAAGCATATTCAAGCCTGAAGCTTGCATTTTTCGTAAAACAACCTCTCTCTCTTTCTCTCTCTCACACACACACACACACACACACACACACACACACACACACACACACACACACACACACACACACACACACACACACACACACACACACACACACACACACACACACACACACACACACACACACACACACACACACACACAAAACAAAATGAGAAAAGTGAATGTCCTCTGCATTCGTCCCAGCAGAGGAAGGCTGTCTGAGGCGTATTCAGGGGAACAGTGGGCTCCAATCAGGTTTACCTGGTACCCATGCAGGTGTCCTTGTTGTGAGTGGAAACACTGACTGCGGGTGGGCTGGAGGCGATGCCAGCAGGTGGGCCAGATAGACAGATGTGAGCACCATTCATTCGCTTGATCGTTTGTTTGTTTGGCTCCCTCTCAGTCCTGCACCCCTGCTCTTTTTTCAGGCACTGGCCTCAATAATATGCATCCTGATGAACGTCCAGTTGTCTCTCTCTTGTTGTTCCTTTTCCTCTCTGGGTGTCCATCATCCATCAATCTGTTTGTCCTCTAAAACCTATTCTTAGAGGAAACATCTGGTGTCCATTAGAGTTCATGTAGTGTTTGATTTATTAGAAATACCTTGAGCATTTGATTGACCCCTAGCTGGGGTGACTCACCCCTACCTGGGTTGCCAGATGGGCGGCTTTTGGGTCTTGGAACTGTTTAATTGGTTCCATTGCTGTCATGGATCCCTCTGGAACTTTCATTGCGCACACATGGCCCGTATTCCCACTGATTGTATTTGTATATACAGTGCCTTGCGAAAGTATTCGGCCCCCTTGAACTTTGCGACCTTTTGCCACATTTCAGGCTTCAAACATAAAGATATAAAACTGTATTTTTTGTGAAGAATCAACAACAACTGGGACACAATCATGAAGTGGAGCGACATTTATTGGATATTTCAAACTTTTTTAACAAATCAAAAACTGAAAAATTGGGCGTGCAGATTATTCAGCCCCTTTACTTTCAGTGCAGCAAACTCTCTCCAGAAGTTCAGTGAGGATCTCTGAATGATCCAATGTTGACCTAAATGACTAATGATGATAAATACAATCCACCTGTGTGTAATCAAGTCTCCGTATAAATGCACCTGCACTGTGATAGTCTCAGAGGTCCGTTAAAAGCGCAGAGAGCATCATGAAGAACAAGGAACACACCAGGCAGGTCCGAGATACTGTTGTGAAGAAGTTTAAAGACGGATTTGGATACAAAAGATTTCCCAAGCTTTAAACATCCCAAGGAGCACTGTGCAAGCGATAATATTGAAATGGAAGGAGTATCAGACCACTGCAAATCTACCAAGACCTGGCCGTCCCTCTAAACTTTCAGCTCATACAAGGAGAAGACTGATCAGAGATGCAGCCAAGAGGCCCATGATCACTCTGGATGAACTGCAGAGATCTACAGCTGAGGTGGGAGACTCTGTCCATAGGACAACAATAAGTCGTATATTGCACAAATCTGGCTTTTATGGAAGAGGGCAAGAAGAAAGCCATTTC
>NW_027000813.1:5000-8225 GCF_036934945.1 Oncorhynchus masou masou
GAGAACGTGTGGAAGTGAGAGGGGTAGAGAGAGAGAGAACGTGTGGAAGTGAGAGGGGTAGAGAGAGAGAGAACGTGTGGAAGTGAGAGGGGTAGAGAGAGAGAGAACGTGTGGAAGTGAGAGGGGTAGAGAGAGAGAGAAAGTGTGGAAGTGAGAGGGGTAGAGAGAGAGAGAAAGTGTGGAAGTGAGAGGGGTAGAGAGAGAGAGAAAGTGTGGAAGTGAGAGGGGTAGAGAGAGAGAAAGTGTGGAAGTGAGAGGGGTAGAGAGAGAGAGAAAGTGTGGAAGTGAGAGGGGTAGAGAGAGAGAAAGTGTGGAAGTGAGAGGGGTAGAGAGAGAGAGAAAGTGTGGAAGTGAGAGGGGTAGAGAGAGAGAGAAAGTGTGGAAGTGAGAGGGGTAGAGAGAGAGAGAAAGTGTGGAAGTGAGAGGGGTAGAGAGAGAGAGAAAGTGTGGAAGTGAGAGGGGTAGAGAGAGAGAGAAAGTGTGGAAGTGAGAGGGGTAGAGAGAGAGAGAAAGTGTGGAAGTGAGAGGGGTAGAGAGAGAGAGAAAGTGTGGAAGTGAGAGGGGTAGAGAGAGAGAGAAAGTGTGGAAGTGAGAGGGGTAGAGAGAGAGAGAAGTGTGGAAGTGAGAGGGGTAGAGAGAGAGAGAAAGTGTGGAAGTGAGAGGGGTAGAGAGAGAGAAAGTGTGGAAGTGAGAGGGGTAGAGAGAGAGAGAAAGTGTGGAAGTGAGAGGGGTAGAGAGAGAGAGAAAGTGTGGAAGTGAGAGGGAGTAGAGAGAGAGAGAAAGTGTGGAAGTGAGAGGGGTAGAGAGAGAGAGAAAGTGTGGAAGTGAGAGGGGTAGAGAGAGAGAAAGTGTGGAAGTGAGAGGGGTAGAGAGAGGAGAAAGTGTGGAAGTGAGAGGGGTAGAGAGAGAGAGAAAGTGTGGAAGTGAGAGGGGTAGAGAGAGAGAGAAAGTGTGGAAGTGAGAGGGGTAGAGAGAGAGAGAAGTGTGGAAGTGAGAGGGGTAGAGAGAGAGAGAAAGTGTGGAAGTGAGAGGGGTAGAGAGAGAGAAAGTGTGGAAGTGAGAGGGGTGAGAGAGAGAGAAAGTGTGGAAGTGAGAGGGGTAGAGAGAGAGAGAAAGTGTGGAAGTGAGAGGGGTAGAGAGAGAGAAAGTGTGGAAGTGAGAGGGGTAGAGAGAGAGAGAAAGTGTGGAAGTGAGAGGGGTAGAGAGAGAGAGAAAGTGTGGAAGTGAGAGGGGTAGAGAGAGAGAGAAAGTGTGGAAGTGAGAGGGGTAGAGAGAGAGATAAAGTGTGGAAGTGAGAGGGGTAAGAGAGAGAGAACGTGTGGAAGTGAGAGGGAGTAGAGAGAGAGAGAAGTGTGGAAGTGAGAGGGTAGAGAGAGAGAGAAAGTGTGGAAGTGAGAGGGGTAGAGAGAGAGAGAGAACGTGTGGAAGTGAGAGGGGTAGAGAGAGAGAGAAAGTGTGGAAGTGAGAGGGGTAGAGAGAGAGAGAAAGTGTGGAAGTGAGAGGGGTAGAGAGAGAGAGAAAGTGTGGAAGTGAGAGGGGTAGAGAGAGAGAGAAGTGTGGAAGTGAGAGGGGTAGAGAGAGAGAAGTGTGGAAGTGAGAGGGGTAGAGAGAGAGAAAGTGTGGAAGTGAGAGGGGAGTAGAGAGAGAGAAAGTGTGGAAGTGAGAGGGGTAGAGAGAGAGAGAAGTGTGGAAGTGAGAGGGGTAGAGAGAGAGAGAAAGTGTGGAAGTGAGAGGGGTAGAGAGAGAGAAGTGTGGAAGTGAGAGGGGTAGAGAGAGAGAAAGTGTGGAAGTGAGAGGGGTAGAGAGAGAGAGAGAAAGTGTGGAAGTGAGAGGGTAGAGAGAGAGAGAAAGTGTGGAAGTGAGAGGGGTAGAGAGAGAAGAAAGTGTGGAAGTGAGAGGGGTAGAGAGAGAGAAAGTGTGGAAGTGAGAGGGGTAGAGAGAGAGAGAAAGTGTGGAAGTGAGAGGGGTAGAGAGAGAGAGAAAGTGTGGAAGTGAGAGGGGTAGAGAGAGAGAGAAAGTGTGGAAGTGAGAGGGTGAGAGAGAGAGAGAAAGTGTGGAAGTGAGAGGGGTAGAGAGAGAGAGAAAAGTGTGGAAGTGAGAGGGGTAGAGAGAGAGAGAAAGTGTGGAAGTGAGAGGGGTAGAGAGAGAGAGAAAGTGTGGAAGTGAGAGGGGTAGAGAGAGAGAGAAAGTGTGGAAGTGAGAGGGGTAGAGAGAGAGAAAAGTGTGGAAGTGAGAGGGTAGAGAGAGAGAGAAGTGTGGAAGTGAGAGGGGTGAGAGAGAGAGAAGTGTGGAAGTGAGAGGGGTAGAGAGAGAGAGAAAGTGTGGAAGTGAGAGGGGTAGAGAGAGAGAGAAAGTGTGGAAGTGAGAGGGGAGTAGAGAGAGAGAAAGTGTGGAAGTGAGAGGGGTAGAGAGAGAAAATGTGTGGAAGTGAGAGGGGTAGAGAGAGAGAAAGTGTGGAAGTGAGAGGGGTAGAGAGAGAGAGAAGTGTGGAAGTAGAGAGGGGGTGAGAGAGAGAGAAAGTGTGGAAGTAGAGAGGGGTAGAGAGAGAGAAGAGTGTGGAAGTGAGAGGGGTGAGAGAGAGAGAAAGTGTGGAAGTGAGAGGGGTAGAGAGAGAGAGTGTGGAAGTGAGAGGGGTAGAGAGAGAGAGAAAGTGTGGAAGTGAGTGGGGTAGAGAGAGAGAGAAAGTGTGGAAGTGAGAGGGGTAGAGAGAGAGAGCCCTCAAGCGTTAATAAGCCTTTATTGTTCAACTAATGTGTTCGATGCAGAGCTTCTAGGCTGCTGGACAAACGTCAATATCACAAAACAAAAAATGTGATGAAAAGAGAGTGGGAGGGAGAAAGAGTGTGATGAAGAGAGAGAGAAAATAGACCAAGTCTAAGAGACTGAAAACTAAAACTGGTCAACAAGCTAAAGTGGAGCCTCAGGGGTCTTAGCACTAGCAGACCCTACTCTTAAACAAACGTGTTTTTCTGTTCTAGAGCGACAGGAAAAACCAGGCTGGATCAATCAAGGGCTTTAATGAACACGCCTCCCATAGGGATGGGGAGATAGTGGTGTGTGTTCGTGCGTTTGTGAGTGAGTGAGTGAGTGAGTGAGTGAGTGTGTTGGGAGGTTAAACAATGATTTCTGCCATGAAATCAATTAGTACCAGGCCTACTTCTGGTTCCAATCCAAACCACTTCAAATTGCTAAATGCACATCAACATTATCAATTAGACATAGGGA
>NW_027000814.1:0-8223 GCF_036934945.1 Oncorhynchus masou masou
TACCGAGTTGGGCATCTCCGCGGCCCACGCTTGGATTGCGTCCTACCTGACAGGTCGCTCCTACTTCAGGTGGCTTGGCGAGAATCTGTCTCCTCACCACGCGCTCCTCACCACTGGTGTCCCCCAGGGCTCTGTTCTAGGCCCTCTCCTATTCTCGCTATACACCAAGTCACTTGGCTCTGTCATAACCTCACATGGTCTCTCCTATCATTGCTATGCAGACGACACACAATTAATCTTCTCCTTTCCCCTTTCTGATGACCAGGTGGCTTAATCGCATCTCTGCATGTCTGGCAGACATATCAGTGTGGATGATGGATCACCACCTCAAGCTGAACCTCGGCAAGACGGAGCTGCTCTTCCTCCCGGGGAAGGACTGCCCGCTCCATGATCTCGCCATCACGGTTGACAACTCCATTGTGTCCTCCTCCCAGAGCGCTAAGAACCTTGGCGTGATCCTGGACAACACCCTGTCGTTCTCAACCAACATCATGGCGGTGGCCCGTTCCTGTAGGTTCATGCTCTACAACATCCGCAGAGTACGACCCTGCCTCACACAGGAAGCGGCGCAGGTCCTAATCCAGGCACTTGTCATCTCCCGTCTGGATTACTGCAACTCGCTGTTGGCTGGGCTCCTGCCTGTGCCATTAAACCCCTACAACTCATCCAGAACGCCGCAGCCCGTCTGGTGTTCAACCTTCCCAAGTTCTCTCACGTCACCCCGCTCCTCCACTCTCTCCACTGGCTTCCAGTTGAAGCTCGCATCCGCTACAAGACCATGCTGCTTGCCTACGGAGCTGTGAGGGGAACGGCACCGCAGTACCTCCAGGCTCTGATCAGGCCCTACACCCAAACAAGGGCACTGCGTTCATCCACCTCTGGCCTGCTCGCTCCCTACCACTGAGGAAGTACAGTTCCCGCTCAGCCCAGTCAAAACTGTTCGCTGCTCTGGCCCCCCAATGGTGGAACAAACTCCCTCACGACGCCAGGACAGCGGAGTCAATCACCACCTTCCGGAGACACCTGAAACTCCACCTCTTCAAGGAATACCTAGGATAGGATAAGTAATCCTTCTCACCCCCCCTTAAATGATTTAGATGCACTATTGTAAAGTGGCTGTTCCACTGGATGTCAGACGGTGAATTCACTAATTTGTAAGTCGCTCTGGATAAGAGCGTCTGCTAAATGACTTAAATGTAAATGTAAATGTACCTCAACTACCTTGTACACCTGCACATTGGTCTGGTGCTGGTACCCTGTATATAGCTCCATCCTTGTGTATTTTATCTCTTCTGTTACTATTTATTATTTTAAAACTCTTCATCGTTGGGAAGGGCACGTAAGCAGGCATTTCACAGTAAAGTCTACACCAGTTGTATTTTCCACATGTGACAATTACATTTGATTGGATTTGACTCAAACTGGAGCAAGAGAGAGAGAAAGCATCAACTGAAACTGGAAGAGAGGAGGAGAGACAGCATGAACTTAAACTGTAAGAGAGAGGAGAGACAGCCGTCCTGACACAACTGGGACAGAATGTGAGCTATGGGAAATACAGGAATGTACGGATCCAGCTGGGAATCAAGAAGGTTCTCATCCCATCTGTGCTGTGTTTGCATCCCGACTAGCACCCTATTCCTTTGTAGTGCACTACTTTTGTGCACTTGCCAAAGTAGGGCACTACCTAGGGAATAGGGTACCATTTGGGAAGCATGCACTGTAACTACTACCAGCAGACAGTATCCTACCAGCAGACAGTTGCCCATCCACTCTGCCAGGTAGATTCAGCTCCTCAGGCCAGCACTGGAACACTCTGACCACCTTCTCACAGCCTTTCTGCCTCACCACGGTCTCAGTGTGTGCTGCTATGGAGCTGACCTCCACTGCATACACCTACAGGAATAAACAGTGAACACAAGGCTCAAAAGAAAAGTTAGCTTCTATCCACTAATTCAGTTAATAGAATATCCTAAATATTGTTATATTGCAGGGAGGATGTGACACAGTGACCCTGTTAACATTAATAATAATATATTATAATCATGGATGGGCCAGGTGGCACAGAAGAAACTGATGACTCTGCTGCCAGAGCCCAGGTCCATGACCACCTCTCCCTGAGTGGGGCGCCGTTGGTCAAGGTGACCTGGCGGTACGCCTCCATCCTCACACGGTCACTCAGCATCTCCAGGTGAAGCCTATGGGTAAGCAGAAACACAGACAACAATATTAACACATTTACATTACAGTTCATGTCCCAAAATACTTCTGGCGCCGACAGAGATGGCCGCCCGCGGTTCCTAGGAAACTATGCAGTATTTTGTTTTTTTACGTGTTATTTCTTACATTGGTAACCCAGGTAATCTTAGGTTTTATTACATACAGTCGGGAACTACTGAATATAAGAGCAACGTCAACTCACCATCATTACGACCAGGAATACGACTTTCCTGAAGCAGATTCTGTGTTTTGCCCACCACCCAGGACAATGGATGGGATCCCAGCCGGCAAACCAAAACAACGTCGCAGTAAAAGGGGCAGACGAAGCGGTCTTCTGGTCAGGCTCCAGAGACGGCACATCGCGCACTGCTCCTGAGCATACTACTCGCCAATGACCAGTCTGTTGACAACAAGGTTGATGAAATCCCGGGCAAGGGTAGCATTCCAGAGAGACATAAGAGACTGTAACATTCTTTGCTTCACGGAAACACGGCTCACTCGAGATGCTTATCGGGAGCCGGGTACAGCCAGCTGGTTTCTTCACGCATCGCGCCGACAGAAACAAGCATCTTTCTGGTAAGAAGAGGGGCGAGGGGTATACCTTATGATGAACGAGACGTGGTGTGATCATAACATCATACAGGAACTCAGGTCCTTCTCTTCACCTGACTTAGAATTCCTCACAATCAAATGTCGAAAGCATTATCTCCCAAGAGAATTCTCTTTGATTATAATCACAGCCGCATATATTCCCCCAAGCAGACACTTCGATGGGCCCTGAATGAACTTCATTTGACTTATGTAAACTGGAACCACATATCCTGACGCTGCATTCATTGTAGCTGGGGATTTTAACAAGGCTAATCTGAAAACAAGATGCCCTAAATTCTATCAGCATATCGATTGTGCTACCGGGGCTGGTAAAACCCTGGATCATTGTTATTCTAACTTCCGCGACGCATATAAGGCCCTTCCCCGCCTCCTTTTGGAAAAGCTGACCACGACTCCATTTTATTGCTCCCAGCCTATAGACAGAGACTAAAAACAGAAAGCCCGCGCTCAGGTCTATTCAACACTGGTCCGACCAATCTGACGCTTCAAGACTGCTTCGATCACGTGGATTGGGATATGTTCCGCATTGCGTCCAACAACAACATTGACGAATACGCTGATTCGGTGAGCGAGTTCATTAGCAAGTGCATTGGTGATGTCATACCCACAGCAGCTATTAAAACATTCCCAAACCAGAAACTGTGGATTTTGATGGCAGCATTCGCACGAAACTGAAAGCACAAACCATTGCTTTTAACCAGGGCAAGGTGACCGGAAACATGACCGAATACAAACAGTGTAGATATTCCTCCGCAAGGCAATCAAACAAGCTAAGCGTCAGTATAGAGACAAAGTAGACTTGCAATTCAACGGCTCAGACACAAGAGGTATGTGGCAGGGTCTACAGTCGCGGACCAGGATGTCTTGCTCCCAGACAGACTAAATAACTTCTTTGCTCGCTTTGAGGACAATACAGTGCCACTGACACGCCCGCGCCCAAAACCTGCGTGACTCTTCTTCACTGCAGCCGACGTGGGTAAAACATTTAAACGTGTTAACCTCGCAAGGCTGCAGGCCCAGACGGCATCCCCAGCCGCTGGGCCCTCAGAACATGTGCAGACCAGCTGGCTGGTGTGTTTACGGACATATTCAATCAATCCTTATCCCAGTCTGCTGTCCCCACATGCTTCAAGAGGGCCACCATTGTTCTTGTTCCCAAGAAAGCTAAGGTAACTGAGCTAAACGACTATCGCCCCGTAGCACTCACTTCCATCATCATGAAGTGCTTTGAGAGACTAGTCAAGGACCATATCACCTCCAGCCTACCTGACACCCTAGACCCACTTCAATTTGCTTACCGCCCCAATAGGTCAACAGACGATGCAATCGCAACCACACTGCACACTGCCCTAACCCATCTGGAAAAGAGTGTTGTTCATCGACTACAGAATGCTGTTCATCGACTACAGCTCAGCATTTAACAATAATAGTACCCTCCAAACTCGTCATCATGCTTGAGCCCCTGGTTCTTGACCCCGCCCTGTGCAACTGGGTACTGGACATGCCGCCCCCAGGTGGTGAGGTAGGTAACAACATCTCCACCACGCTGATCCTCAACACTGGGGCCCCACAAGGGTGCGTTCTGAGCCCTCTCCTATACTCCCTGTTCACCCAAGACTGCGTGGCCAAGTTTGCGGACGACACTACAGCGGTAGGCTTGATTACCAACAACGACGAGACGGCCTACAGGGAGGAGGTGAGGGCCTCGGAGTGTGGTGTCAGGAAAATAACCTCACATTCAATGTCAACAAAACAAAGGAGATGATCGTGGACTTCAGGAAACAGCAGAAGGAGCACCCCCCTATTCACATTGATGGGATAGTAGTGGAGAGGGTAGTAAGTTTTAAGTTCATCGGCATACACATCACGGACAAACTGAATTGGTCCACCCACACAGACAGCATGGTGAAGAAGGCGCAGCAGCGCCTCTTCAACCTCAGGAGGCTGAAGAAATTTGGCTTGTCACCAAAAGCACTCACAAACTTTTACAGATGCACAATCTAGAGCATCCTGTCGGGCTGTATCACCGCCTGGTACGGTAACTGCTCCGCCCACAACCGTAAGGCTCTCCAGAGGGTAGTGAGGTCTGCACAACGCATCACGTCTTTGTATCTAAGACAATTGTTTAGCCTAGAGCGATTTTCTAGGTTAGCTACATCGCAGCCACTACCAGCTAGCCTACTCCAGCAGTACTGTATCATTTCAATCATTTTAGTCAATAAGATTCTTGCTACGTAAGCTTAACTTTCTGAACATTCGAGACGTGTAGTCCACTTGTCATTCCAATCTCCTTTGCATTAGCGTAGCCTCTTCTGTACCCTGTCAACTATGTGTCTATCTATCCCTGTTCTCTCCTCTCTGCACAGACCATACAAACGCTTCCACACCCGGTGGCCGCGGCCACCCTAATCTGGTGGTCCCAGCGCGCACGACTCCACGTGGAGTTCCTGGTCTCCGGTAGCCTCTGGAACTGCCGATTGCGGCCAACAAGGCAGAGTTCATCTCAGCCTATGCCTCCCTCCAGTCCCTCGACTTCCTGGCACTGACGGAAACATGGATCACCACAGATAACACTGCTACTCCTACTGCTCTCTCTTCGTCCGCCCACGTGCTCGCACACCCCGAGAGCTTCTGGTCAGCGGGGTGGTGGCACCGGGATCCTCATCTCTCCCAAGTGGTCATTCTCTCTCTCTCCCTTACCCATCTATCTATCGCCTCCTTTGAATTCCATGCTGTCACAGTTACCAGCCCTTTCAAGCTTAACATCCTTATCATTTATCGCCTCCAGGTTCCCTCGGAGAGTTCATCAATGAGCTTGATGCCTTGATAAGCTCCTTTCCTGAGGACGGCTCACCTCTCACAGTCCTGGGCGACTTTAACCTCCCCACGTCTACCTTTGACTCATTCCTCTCTGCCTCCTTCTTTCCACTCCTCTCCTCTTTGACCTCACCCTCTCACCTTCCCCCTACTCACAAGGCAGGCAATACGCTCGACCTCATCTTTACTAGATGCTGTTCTTCCACTAACCTCATTGCAACTCCTCCAAGTCTCCGACCACTACCTTGTATCCTTTTCCCCTCTCGCTCTCATCCAACACTTCCCACACTGCCCCTACTGGATGGTATCGCGCCGTCCCAACCTTCGCTCTCTCTCCCCCGCTACTCTCTCCTCTTCCATCCTATCATCTCTTCCCTCTGCTCATACCTTCTCCAACCTTTCTCCTGATTCTGCCTCCTCAACCCTCTCTCTTCCCTTTCTGCATCCTTTGACTCTCTATGTCCCCATCCTCCAGGCCGGCTCGGTCCTCCCCTCCCGCTCCGTGGCTCGATGACTCATTGCGAGCTCACAGAACAGAGCTCCGGGCAGCCGAGCGGAAATGGAGGAAAACTCGCTCTCCCTGCGGACCTGGCATCCTTTCACTCCCTCCTCTCTACATTTTCCTCCTCTGTCTCTGCTGCTAAAGCCACTTTCTACCACTCTAAATTCCAAGCATCTGCCTCTAACCCTAGGAAGCTCTTTGCCACCTTCTCCTCCCTCCTGAATCCTCCTCCCCCTCCCCCTCCTCTCTGCAGATGACTTCGTGAACCATTTTGAAAAGAAGGTCGACGACATCCGATCCTCGTTTGCTAAGTCAAACGACACCGCTGGTTCTGCTCACACTGCCCTACCCTGTGCTCTGACCTCTTTCTCCCCTCTCTCCAGATGAAATCTCGCTTCTTGTGACGGCCGGCCGCCCAACAACCTGCCCGCTTGACCCTATCCCCTCCTCTCTTCTCCAGACCATTTCCGGAGACCTTCTCCCTTTACCTCACCTCGCTCATCAACTCATCCCTGACCGCTGGCTACGTCCCTTCCGTCTTCAAGAGAGCGAGAGTTGCACCCTTCTGAAAAACCTACACTCGATCCCTCCGATGTCAACAACTACAGACCAGTATCCCTTCTTTCTTTTCTCTCCAAAACTCTTGAACGGCCGTCCCTGGCCAGCTCTCCCGCTATCTCTCTCAGAATGACCTTCTTGATCCAAATCAGTCAGGTTTCAAGACTAGTCATTCAACTGAGACTGCTCTTCTCTGTATCACGGAGGCGCTCCGCACTGCTAAAGCTAACTCCTCTGCTCTCATCCTTCTAGACCTATCGGCTGCCTTCGATACTGTGAACCATCAGATCCTCCTCTCCACCCTCTCCGAGTTGGGCATCTCCGGCGCGGCCCACGCTTGGATTGCGTCCTACCTGACAGGTCGTCCTTACCAGGTGGCGTGGCGAGAATCTGTCTCCGCCACGCGCTCACCACTGGTGTCCCCAGGGCTCTGTTCTAGGCCCTCTCCTATTCTCGCTATACACCAAGTCACTTGGCTCTGTCATAACCTCACAGGGTCTCTCCTATCATTGCTACGCAGACGACACACAATTAATCTTCTCCTTTCCCCCTTCTGATGACCAGGTGGCGACCGCATCTCTGCATGTCTGGCAGACATATCAGTGTGGATGACGGATCACCACCTCAAGCTGAACCCTCGGCAAGACGGAGCTGCTCTTCCTCCCGGGGAAGGACTGCCCGCTCCATGATCTCGCCATCACGGTTGACAACTCCATTGTGTCCTCCTCCCAGAGCGCTAAGAACCTTGGCGTGATCCCGGACAACACCCTGTCGTTTCTCAACCAACATCATGGCGGTGGCCCGTCTTGTAGGTTCATGCTCTACAACATCCAAGAGTATACTCTGCCTCACACAGGAAGGCGCAGGTCCTAATCCAGGCACTTGTCATCTCCCGTCTGGATTACTGCAACTCGCTGTTGGCTGGGCTCCCTGCCTGTGCCATTAAACCCTACAACTCATCCAGAACGCCGCAGCCCGCCTGGTGTTCAACCTTCCCAAGTTCTCTCACGTCACTCCCGCCTCCTCCGCTCTCTCCACTGGCTTCCAGTTGAAGCTCGCATCCGCTACAAGACCATGGTGCTTGCCTACGGAGCTGTGAGGGGAACGCACCGCAGTACCTCCAGGCCTCCTGATCAGGCCCTACACCCAAGCAAGGGCACTGCGTTCTCATCCACCTCTGGCCTGCTCTCGCCTCCTACCATTGAGGAAGTACAGTTCCCACCAGCCCAGTCAAAACTGTTCGCTGCTCTGGCCCCCAATGGTGGAACAAACTCCCTCACGACGCCAGGACAGCGGAGTCAATCACCACCTTCCGGAGACACCTGAAACCCCACCTCTTCAAGGAATACCTAGGATAGGATAAGTAATCCTTCTCACCCCCCCCCTTAATGATTTAGATGCACTATTGTAAAGTGGCTGTTCCACTGGATGTCAGAAGGTGAATTCACCAATTTGTAAGTCGCTCTGGATAAGAGTGTCTGCTAAATGACTTAAATGTAATGTAATGCATCACCGGG
>NW_027000815.1:0-8223 GCF_036934945.1 Oncorhynchus masou masou
GAGGTGACAGTCAGCAGCTCCAGTTGGATGTAGGGAGGTGACAGTCAGCAGCTCCAGTTGGATGTGGGGAGGTGACAGTCAGCAGCTCAGTTGGATGTAGGGAGGTGACAGTCATCAGCTCCAGTTGGATGTGGGAGGGGTGACAGTCACCAGCCCCAGTTGGATGTAGGGAGAGGTGACCACCAGCCCCAGTTGGATGAGGAAAGTGACAATCCATCCTCAATTGGATGTAGGGAGGTGACAGTCATCAGCTCTAGTTGGATGTAGGAGGTAGACCAAGGGAGGTGACAGTCATCAACTCAATTAGATAGTAGGAGGTGACAGTCATCAGCCCCAATTGGATAGGGAGGTGACAATCCATCAGCTCAATTGGATGTAGGGAGGTGACAGCCCAACTCTAGTTGAATGTAAGGTGACAGTCATCAGCTCCAGTTGGATATAGGAGGTGACAGTCAGTCAGCTCCAGTTGGATAAAGGGAGGTGACAGTCATCAGCTCCAGTTGGATGTAGGATGTGACAGTCAGCAGCTCTAGTTGGATATATGGGATGTGACAGTCAGTTAGGTGGATGTAGGAGGTGACTGATTGGATGTAGGAGGTCAGCCAACAGCTCCCAGTTGGATGTGACCATCTCCAGTTCCGTAGGGAGGTGATAGTCATCAGCTCCAGTTGAATGACGCTCTAGTCAGGTGACAGTCTCAGCTCCAGTTGGATGTAGGGATGTGACAGTCAGCTCTAGTTGGATATAGCTCCAATTTGGATGTAGGGGAGGTGACAGTCATCAGCTCCAGTTGGATGTAGGGAGGTGACAGTCATCAGCTCAGTTGGATGTAGGAGGTGACAGTCATCGCTCCAGTTGGATGTAGGGAGGTGACAGTCATCAGCTCAGTTGGATGTAGGGAGGTGACAGTCAGCAGCTCCAGTTGGATGTAGGGAGGTGACAGCCAGCTCCATGACAGCCAGCAGCTCCAGTTGGATGTAAGGGAGGTGACAGCCAGCAGCTCCAGTTGGATGTGGGGAGGTGACAGCCAGCAGCTCCAGTTGGATGTAGGAAAGTGACAATCCCAGCAGCTCCAGTTGGATGTAGGGAGGTGACAGCCATCAGCTCCGGTTGGATGTAGGGAGGTGACAGTCAGCAGCTCCGGTTGGATGTAGGGAGGTGACAGTCAGCAGCTCCGGTTGGATGTAGGGAGGTGACAGTCAGCAGCTCCGGTTGGATGTAGGGAGGTGACAGTCAGCAGCTCCGGTTGGATGTAGGGAGGTGACAGTCAGCAGCTCCAGTTGGATGACGGCCATCCGCTCCAGTTGGATGTAGGGAGGTGACAGCCATCAGCTCCAGTTGGATGTAGGAGGTGACAGTCAGCAGCTCCAGTTGGATAGGAAGGTGACAGTTAGCAGCTCAGTTGGATGTAGGGAGGTGACTCCAACTCCAGTTGGATGCAAGGGAGGTGACAGCCATCAGCTCCAGTTGGATGTAGGCTCCAGTTGGATGTGACAGCCATCAGCTCCAGTTGGATGTAAGGAGGTGACAGCCAGCGCTCCAGTGGATGTAGGAGGTGACAGCCATCAGCTCAGTTGGATGTAGGAGGTGACAGTCAGCAGCTCCAGTTGGATGTAGGGAGGTGACAGTTGGATGTAGGAGGTCAGCCATCAGCTCCAGTTGGATAGTTGGATGTAGGAGGTGACAGGCAGCTCCAGTTGGATGTAGGGAGGTGTCAGGTGCAGCTCCAGTTGGATGTAGGGAGGTGCTCCAGTTGGATGTAGGGAGGTGACAGCCAGCAGCTCCAGTTGGATGTAGGGAGTGACAGCCAGCAGCTCCAGTTGGATGTAGGGAGGTGACAGTCAGCAGCTCCAGTTGAATGAGGTGCTCAGTTGGATGTAGGGAGGTGACAGCCAGCAGCTCCCAGTTGGATGTAGGGAGGTGACAGTCAGCAGCTCCAGTTGGATGTAGGGAGGTGACAGTCAGCAGCTCCAGTTGGATGTAGGGAGGTGACAGCCACAGCTCAATTGAATGCAAAGGGAGGTGACAGCCAGCAGCTCTAGTTGGATAAAGGGAGGTGACAGTCATCAGCTCCAGTTGGATGTAGGGATGTGACAGCCAGCAGCTCTAGTTGGATATAGGGATGTGACAGTCAGCAGCTCTAGTTGGATGTAGGGAGGTGACAGCCAGCAGCTCCAGTTGGATGTAGGGAGGTGACAGTCAGCAGCTCCAGTTGGATGTAGGGAGGTGACAGTCAGCAGCTCAGTTGGATGTAGGGAGGTGACTCAGTTGGATGTAGGGAGGTGACAGTCATCAGCTCCAGTTGGATGTAGGAGGTGACGAGTCATCAGCCCCCAGTTGGATGTAGGAAGGTGACAGTCAGCAGCTCCAGTTGGATGACAGTGACAGTCAGCAGCCCAGTTGGATGTAGATGGCAAAGTGACAGGGAGCTGACAGTCAGGATCAGCAGTTCCAGTTGGATGTAGGGAGGTGACAGCCAGCAGCTCCAGTTGGATGTAGAGGGAGGTGACACAGCTCCAGTTGGATTAAGGAGGTGCAGCCAGCAGCTCCAGTTGGATTGAGGGTCATGCTCCAGTTGGATGTATAAGTGACAGTCAGCAGCTCCAGTTGGATGTAAGGGAGAGTGACAGTCATCAGCTCCAGTTGGATGTCAGCAGCTCCAGTTGGATGAGGTGACAGTCAGCAGCTCCAGTTGGATATAAAGAGTGACAGTCAGCAGCTCAGTTGGATGTAGGAGTAGTCAGATGTAGTAGGAGGTGACAGTCAGCAGCTCCAGTTGGATGTAGGGAGGTGACAGTCAGCAGCTCCAGTTGGATGTAGGAGGTCCCAGCTCAGTTGGATGTAGGGGAGGTGACAGTCAGCAGCTCCAGTTGGATGTAAGGGAGGTGACAGTCAGCAGCTCCAGTTGGATGTAGGAGTGAGCTCCACAGTGAGCTCCAGTTGGATGTAAGGGAGGTGACAGTCAGCAGCTCAATTGGTTGGATGCAGCTAGGGAGGAGTCACCAGCCCCAGTTGGATAGAGGAAAGTGACAGTCACCAGCCCCCCTCCAGTTGATCATCCCCAGTTGGAGTAGGAGGTGACAGTCAGCTCCAGTTGGATGTAGGGAGGTGACAGTCAGCAGCTCCAGTTGGACAGTGACAGTCAGCAGCTCCAGTTGGATGTAGGGAGGTGACAGTCAGCAGCCCCGGTTGGATGTAGGAGGTGACAGTCAGCAGCTCCGGTTGGATGTAGGGGAGGTGACAGTCATCAGCTCCAGTTGGATGTAGGGAGGTGACACCATCAGCTCCAGTTGGATGCGGCCCAGTTGGGAGATTGATGGTGACAGCCATCAGCTCCAGTTGGATGTAGGGTGGCTCAGGTGACAGCCAGCAGCTCCAGTTGGATGTAGGGAGGTGACAGCCAGCAGCTCCAGTTGGATGTAGGAGGTGACAGCCAGCAGCTCCAGTTGGATTGGATGTAGGTGACAGCCAGCAGCTCCAGTTGGGAGGTGACAGCCAGCAGCTCCAGTTGGATGTAGGGAGGTGACAGCCAGCAGCTCCAGTTGGATGTAGGGAGGTGACAGCCAGGTGACAGCTCCAGTTGGATGTAGGGAGGTGACAGCCATCAGCTCCGGTTGGATGTAGGAGGTGACAGCCAGCAGCTCCGGTTGGATGTAGGGAGGTGACAGTCAGCAGCTCCAGTTGGATGTAGGGTGACAGTCAGCAGCTCCGGTTGGATGTAAGGAGGTGACAGTCAGCAGTCATCAGCTCCAGTTGGATGTAGGAGGTGACAGCCAGCAGCTCAGTTGGATGTAGGGAGTCAGTGACAGCCAGAGTGACAGCTCCAGTTGGATGTAGGGGAGGTGACAGCCAGCAGCTCCAGTTGGATGTAGGGAGGTGACAGTCAGCAGCTCCAGTTGGATGTAGGGAGGTGACAGTTAGCAGCTCCAGTTGGATGTAGGGAGGTGACAGCCAGCAGCTCCAGTTGGATGTAACTTGGCTCAGGGATGTAGGAGGTGACAGCCAGCAGCTCCAGTTGGATGTAGGGAGGTGACAGTCAACAGCTCCAGTTGGATGTAGGGAGGTGACAGTCATCAGCTCCAGTTGGATGTAGGGAGAGGTGACAGCCAGCAGCTCCGGTTGGATGTAGGGAGGTGACAGCCAGGTCTCAGCAGCTCCGGTTGGATGTAGGGAGCCCCGGTGACAGTCAGCAGCTCCAGTTGGATGTAGGAGGTGACAGTCATCAGCTCGGTTGGATGTGGGGGAGGTGACAGTCATCAGCTCCCAGTTGGATGTAGGGAGGTGACAGCCAGCAGCTCCAGTTGGATGTAGGGAGGTGACAGCCATCAGCTCCAGTTGGATGTCAGGAGGTGACAGCCAGCAGCTCCAGTTGGATGTAGGAGGTGACAGTCAGCAGCTCCAGTTGGATGTAGGGTCAGCAGCTCCGGTTGGTGACAGTGACAGCAGCTCCAGTTGGATGTGTGACAGTCAGCAGCTCCGGTTGGATGTAGGGAGGTGACAGTCAGCAGCTCCAGTTGGATGTAAAGGGAGGTGACAGTCAGCAGCTCCAGTTGGATGTGGGAGGTGACAGTCAGCAGCTCCAGTTGGATGACAGCTCCAGGTTGGATGAGGTGACAGTCAGCAGCTCCAGTTGGTTGGATGCTCCAGTGGATGGTGACAGCCAGCAGCTCCAGTTGGATGTAGGGAGGTGACAGCCATCAGCTCCAGTTGGATGGAGGTGACAGCCAGCAGCTCCAGGTTGGATGTAGGGAACTCAAGCTCCAGTTGGATGTAGGAGGTGACTCCTCCAGTTGGATGTAGGGAGGTGACAGCCAGCAGCTCAGTTGGATGTAGGAGGTGACAGTCAGCAGCTCCATTAGATGTAAGGAGGTGACAGCCAACGGCTCAGTTGGATGTAGGAGGTGACAGCCAGCAGCTCCAATTGGATGTAGGAGGTGATGTAGGAGGTGACAGCCAGCAGCTCAGTTGGATGTAGGGAGGTGACAGCCATCAGCTCCAGTTGGATGTAAGGAGGTGACAGCCAACAGCTCCAGTTGGATGTAGGGAGGTGACATGCAGCTCCAGTTGGATGTAGGGTGACAATCTAGCAGCTCAGTTGGATGTAGGAGGTGACAATCCCAGTTGGATGTAGGAGGTGACAGTCAGCAGCTCCAGTTGGATGTAGGAGGGTGACAGTCAGCAGCCCCAGTTGGATGTAGGGAGGTGACAGTCAGCAGCTCGGTTGGATGTTGGAGCTCGGTTGGATGTAGGAGGTGACAGTCAGCAGCTCCCAGGAGGTGACAGTCCAGTTGGATGTAGGGAGGTGACAGTCGGTTGGATGTAGGGAGGTGACTCCAGTTGGATGTAGGGAGGTGACAGTCATCAGCTCCCAGTTGGATGTAGGGAGGGTGACAGTCAGCAGCTCCAGTTGGATGTAGGGAGGTGACAGTCATCAGCTCCAGTTGGATGTAGGGAGTGACAGTCAGCAGCTCCCAGTTGGATGTGGGAGGTGACAGCGGCTCCAGCAGCTCCAGTTGGATGTAGGAGGTGACAGGCAGTTCCAGTTGGATGTAGGGAGGTGACAGTCATCAGCTCAGTTGGATGTAGGGAGGTGACAGCCAGCAGCTCCAGTTGGATGTAGGGAGGTGACAGCCAGCAGCAACAGCTCCAGTTGGATGTAGGGAGGTGACAGTCAGCAGCTCCAGTTGGATGTAGGGAGGTGACAGCCAGCAGCTCCAGTTGGATGTAGGAGGTGACAGTCAGCAGCTCCAGTTGGATGTAGGGAGGTGACAGTCAGCAGCTCCAGTTGGATGTAGGGAGGTGACAGCCAGCAGCTCCAGTTGGATGTAGGGAGGTGACAGTCCAGCAGCTCCTCCAGTTGGATGTAGGAGGTGACAGTCAGCAGCTCAATTGGATTGGATCCAGTTGGAGGGGTGACAGTCAGCAGCTCCAGTTGGCTGACAGTCCTCAGTTGGATGTAGGAGGTGACAGTCAACAGCTCAGTTGGATGTAGGGAGTGACAGTCAGCAGCTCCAGTTGGATGTAGGAGGTGACAGTCAGCAACTCCAGTTGGATGTAGGGAGGTGACAGCCAGCAGCTCCCAGTTGGATGTAGGGAGGTGACAGTCAGCAGCTCCCAGTTGGATGTAGGGAGGTGACAGTCAGCAGCTCCAGTTGGATGTAGGGGGTGACAGTCAGCAGCTCCAGTTGGATGTAGGGAGGTGACAGTCAGCAGCTCCAGTTGGAGGTGACAGTCAGCAGCTCCGGTTGGTGGGAGGTGACAGTCAGCAGCTCCAGTTGGATGTAAGGAGGTGACAGTCAGCAGCTCCAGTTGGATGTAGGAGGTGACAGTCAGCAGCTCCAGTTGGATGTAGGGAGGTGACAGTCATGCTCGGTTGGATGGGGAGGTGACAGTCAGCAGCTCCAGTTGGATGTAGGGAGGTGACAGTCAGCAGCTCCAGTTGGATTGGGGAGGTGACAGTCAGCAGCTCCAGTTAGATGAGGTGACAGTGACAGTTGGATGTAGGGGAGGTGACATCAGCTCCAGTTGGATGTAGGAGGTGACAGTCAGCAGCTCCAGTTGGATGTAGGGAGGTGACAGTCAGCAGCTCCAGTTGGATGACATCAAGCCCCAGTTGGATGAGGAGGTGACAGTCACCAGCCCCAGTTGGATGTGAGGTGACAGTCATCATCCCCATTGGATTGGATGTCATCAGGGATGGTGACAGTCAGCAGCTCCAGTTGGATGTAGGGAGGTGACAGTCATCGCTCCAGTTGGATGTAGGAGGTGACAGTCATCAGCTCCAGTTGGATGTAGGAGAGGTGACAGTCATCAGCTCCAGTTGGATGTAGAGGTGACAGTCATCAGCCCCGGTTGGATGAGGGAGGTGACAGTCAGCAGCTCCAGTTGGATGTAGGGAGGTGACAGTCAGCAGCTCCAGTTGGATGTAGGAGGTGACAGTCAGCAGCTCAGTTGGATGTAGGAGGTGACAGTCATCAGCCCCCAGTTGGATGTAGGGAGAGGTGGTAGCTCCAGGGAGGTGACAGTCATCAGCTCCAGTTGGATGTAGGTGACAGTCAGCAGCTCCAGTTGGATGTGGGAGGTGACAACGCTCCAGTTGGATGTAGGGAGGTGACAGTCATCGCTCAGTTGGATGTAGGGAGGTGACAGTCAGCAGCTCCAGTTGGATGTAGGAGGTGACAGTCATCAGCCCCAGTTGGATGTAGGGAGGTGACACCAGCAGCCCCAGTTGGATGTAGGGAGGTGACAACCATCAGCTCCAGTTGGATGTAGGGGAGGTGACAGTCAGCAGCTCCAGTTGGATGTCAGCAGCCCCCAGTTGGATGTAGGGAGGTGACAGTCAGCAGCTCCAGTTGGATGTAAGGAGGTGACAGTCATCAGCCCCAGTTGGATGTAGGGACAGTCATCAGTCAGGTGACAGTCTCCAGTTGGATATAGGAGGTGACAGTCAGCAGCTCCAGTTGGATGTAGGGAGGTGACAGCCAGCAGCTCCAGTTGGATGTAGGGAGGTGACAGCCAGCAGCTCCAGTTGGATGTAGGGAGGTGACAGCCAGCAGCTCCAGTTGGATGTAGGGAGGTGACAGCCAGCAGCTCCAGTTGGATGTAGAAGTGACAGCCATCAGCTCCAGTTGGATGTAGGAGGTGACAGTCCAGCAGCTCAATTGGATGTAAGGAGGTGACAGCCAGCAGCTCCAGTTGGATGTAGGAGGTGACAGCCAGCAGCTCCAGTTGGATGTAGGGAGGTGACAACCAGCAGCTCCCAGTTGGATGTAGGAGGTGACAGTGACTCAGTTGGATATAGGGAGGTGACAGTCAGCAGCTCCAGTTGGATGGAGGTGACAGTCAGCAGCTCCAGTTGGATGTAGGGAGGTGACAGTCAGCAGCTCCAGTTGGATGTAAGGAGGTGACAGTCAGCAGCTCCAGTTGGATATGGGAGGTGACAGTCCAGCAGCTCCAGTTGGATGTAGGAGGTGACAGTCAGCAGCTCAGTTGGATGTAGGAGGTGACAGTCAGCAGCTCCAGTTGGATGTAGGAGGTGACAGTCATCAGCTCAGTTGGATGTAGGGAGGTGACAGTCATCAGCTCCAGTTGGATGTAGAGGAGGTGACAGCCAGCAGCTCCAGTTGGATGTAGGGAGGTGACAGCCATCAGCTCCAGTTGGATGTAGGGAGGTGACAGCCATCAGCTCCAGTTGGATGTAGGGAGGTGACAGCCAGCAGCTCC
>NW_027000816.1:0-8223 GCF_036934945.1 Oncorhynchus masou masou
TCTGCTTTTCCCCCTCAGTGTCTGCGTCCCAGCGGGCACACTATTCCCCTATTAACCTGCACTTACAGCAGTGTGTCTGCTTTTCCCCTCAGTGTCTGCGTCCCAGCTGGCACACTATTCCCTATTAACCTGCACTTACAGCAGTGTGGCTGCTTTTCCCCCTCAGTGTCTGCGTCCCAGCGGGCACACTATTCCCCTATTAACCTGCACTTACAGCAGTGTGTCTGCTTTTTCTCCTCAGTGTCTGCGTCCCAGCGGGCACACTATTCCCTATTAACCTGCACTTACAGCAGTGTGTCTCTTTTCCCCCTCAGTGTCTGTGTCCCAGTGGGCACACTATTCCCTATTAACCTGCACTTACAGCAGTGTGTCTGCTTTTTTCCCCTCAGTGTCTGCGTCCCAGCGGGCACTATTCCCTATTAACCTGCACTTACAGCAGTGTGTCTGCTTTTCCCCTCAGTGTCTCGTCCCATGGGCACCTATTCCCTATCAACCTGCACTTACAGCAGTGTGGCTGCTTTTCCCCCTCAGTGTCTGCGTCCCAGTGGGCACACTATTCCCCTATTAACCTGCACTTACAGCAGTGTGTCTGCTTTTCTCCCTCAGTGTCTGTGTCCCAGGCGGAACCACACTATTCCCTATCAACCTGCACTTACAGCAGTGTGTCTGCTTTTTCCCCCTCAGTGTCTGTGTCCCAGTGGGCACACTATTCCCTATTAACCTGCACTTACAGCAGTGTGTCTGCTTTTCCCCCTCAGTGTCTGTGTCCCAGCAGGCACACTATTCCCTATTAACCTGCACTTACAGCAGTGTGTCTGCTTTTCCCCCTCAGTGTCTGTGTCCCAGCGGACACACTATTCCCTATTAACCTGCACTTACAGCAGTGTGTCTGCTTTTCCCCCTCAGTGTCTGTGTCCCAGCAGGCACACTATTCCCTATTAACCTGCACTTACAGCAGTGTGTCTGCTTTTCCCCCTCAGTGTCTGCGTCCCAGCAGCACACTATTCCCTATTAACCTGCACTTACAGCAGTGTGGCTGCTTTTCCCCCCAGTGTCTGCGTCCCAGCGGGTATACACTATTCCTATTAACCTGCACTTACAGCAGTGTGTCTGCTTTTTCCCCCTCAGTGTCTGCGTCCCAGCAGGCACACTATTCCTATTAACCTGCACTTACAGCAGTGTGTCTGCTTTTCCCCCTCAGTGTCTGCGTCCCAGGCACACTATTCCCCTATTAACCTGCACTTACAGCAGTGTGGCTGCTTTTCCCCCTCAGTGTCTGCGTCCCAGCGGGCACACTATTCCCTATTAACCTGCACTTACAGCAGTGTGTCTGCTTTTCCCCCTCAGTGTCTGCGTCCCAGCGGGTACACTATTCCCTATTAACCTGCACTTACAGCAGTGTGTCTGCTTTTCCCCCTCAGTGTCTGCGTCCCAGTGGGCACACTATTCCCTATTAACCTGCACTTACAGCAGTGTGTCTGCTTTTCCCCCTCAGTGTCTGCGTCCCAGCGGGCACACTATTCCCTATTAACCTGCACTTACAGCAGTGTGGCTGCTTTTCCCCCTCAGTGTCTGTGTCCCAGTGGGCACACTATTCCCTATTAACCTTCACTTACAGCAGTGTGTCTGCTTTTCTCCTCAGTGTCTGTGTCCCAGCGGGCACACTATTCCCTATTAACCTGCACTTACAGCAGTGTGTCTGCTTTTCCCCCTTAGTGTCTGTGTCCCATGGTGTACACTATTCCCTATCAACCTGCACTTACAGCAGTGTGTCTGCTTTCCCCCTCAGTGTCTGCGTCCCAGCAGGCACACTATTCCCTATTAACCTGCACTTACAGCAGTGTGTCTGCTTTTCTCCCTCAGTGTCTGTGTCCCAGCGGGGCACACTTTCTTCTATCAGCCTGCACTTACAGCAGTGTGTCTGCTTTTCCCCCTCAGTGTCTGTGTCCCAGCGGGCACACTATTCCCTATCAACCTGCACTTACAGCAGTGTGTCTGCTTTTCCCCCTCAGTGTCTGTGTCCCAGCTGGCACACTATTCCCTATTAACCTGCACTTACAGCAGTGTGTCTGCTTTTCCCCCTCAGTGTCTGTGTCCCAGTGGGCACACTATTCCCTATTAACCTGCACTTACAGCAGTGTGTCTGCTTTTCCCCCTCAGTGTCTGTGTCCCAGCGGGCACACTATTCCCTATTAACCTGCACTTACAGCAGTGTGTCTGCTTTTCCCCCTCTGTGTCTGCGTCCCAGTGGGCACACTATTCCCTATTAACCTGCACTTACAGCAGTGTGGCTGCTTTTCCCCCTCAGTGTCTGCGTCCCAGCGGGCACACTATTCCCTATTAACCTGCACTTACAGCAGTGTGGCTGCTTTTCCCCCTCAGTGTCTGCGTCCCAGCGGGCACACTATTCCCTATTAACCTGCACTTACAGCAGTGTGGCTTCCCCCTCAGTGTCTGCGTCCCAGTGGGCACACTATTTCCCTATTAACCTGCACTTACAGCAGTGTGGCTGCTTTTCCCCCTCAGTGTCTGCGTCCCAGCAGGTACACTATTCCCTATCAACCTGCACTTACAGCAGTGTGTCTGCTTTTCTCCTCAGTGTCTGTGTCCCAGCAGGCACACTATTCCCTATTAACCTGCACTTACAGCAGTGTGGCTGCTTTTCCCCCTCAGTGTCTGCGTCCCAGCGGGCACACTATTCCCTATTAACCTGCACTTACAGCAGTGTGTCTGCTTTTCCCCCTCAGTGTCTGCGTCCCAGTGGGCACACTATTCCCTATTAACCTGCTTACAGCAGTGTGTCTGCTTTTCCCCCTCAGTGTCTGCGTCCCAGCGGGCACACTGTTCCCTATCAACCTGCACTTACAGCAGTGTGTCTGCTTTTCTCCCTCAGTGTCTGCGTCCCAGCGGCAGACACACTATTCTTCTATTAACCTGCACTTACAGCAGTGTGTCTCTTTTCCCCTCAGTGTCTGCGTCCCAGCGGGTACACTATTCCTGGTGCGCTACTTTTGGCCAGGGCCCAAAAGCAGCGCTATAGGTTTAACTTATTTGGGATGCAGACAGTGTGTGTGAATGATGAATATACTGTATATGGCTCAGTTCGCCAGGATAAATCATCATCTCCATAAGACTAAATGGAATAGATTCTATTTTCCCCTGAATATATAATATGGCTGTTATGAACTTGAGTGAAGACCCAAAAGCGGTTTTAACAGAAAACAGAGTTCTTTAATGAAAATACAGGAATGGCATAAATCCTCTTCCAACGTTGTCAGCGGAACAAAAAGAACGTTAGTATAGTGCAGGATGCTCCTGCCAGGCAGACTCCGACAGGACAGGACAAGGTGGAAGCAAACGAGACGACAGCTTGCTTCTGGCATCAAAAAACACAAACAAGAATCAGACACTGAAAGTAGCAGGAACAGAGAAAGAAATAGAGACCTAATCAGAGGGGGAAGAGAGAACAGGTGGGGAAAGAGAGAATGAGCTAGTTAGGGGAAATGTAGAACAGCTGAAGGATGAGAGACAGAGAAGGTAACCTAAAAAGACCAGCAGAGAGAGAATGAGAGAAAGGACAGGAACAGACATAACAAGACATGACAGTACCCCCCCCACTCACCGAGCGCCTCCTGGCGCACTCGAGGAGGAAACCTGGCGGCAACGGAGGAAATCATCGATCAGCGAACGGTCCAGCACGTCCCGAGAGGGAACCCAACTCCTCTCCTCAGGACCGTACCCCTCCCAATCCACTAGGTACTGATGACCACGGCCCCGAGGCGCATGTCCAAAATCTTACGAACCCTGTAGATGGGTGCGCCTCGACAAGGATGGGGGGAGGGACGAGCGGGGCGCGAAGAACGGGCTTAACACAGGAGACATGGAAGACCGGGTGAACGCGACGAAGATAGCGCGGGGAGAAGTCGCACTGCGACAGGATTAATGACCTGGGAAATACGGAACGGACCAATGAACCGCGGGGCCAACTTGCGAGAAGCTGTCTTAAGGGGAAGGTTCTGAGTGGAGAGCCATACTCTCTGACCGCAACAATATCTAGGACTCTTGGTCCTACGCTTTTAGCGGCCCTCACAGTCTGCGCCCTATTACGGCAAAGTGCCGACCTGACCCCCTTCCAGGTGCGCGCAACGCTGGACAAAAGCCTGAGCGGAGGGGACGCAGGACTCGGCGAGCTGAGATGAGAACAGCGGAGGCTGGTACCCGAGGCTACACTGAAAGGGGATAGACCGGTAGCAGACGAGGGAAGCGAGTTGTGGGCGTACTCTGCCCAGGGGAGCTGTTCTGACCAAGACGCAGGGTTACGAAAAGAAAGACTGCGTAAAATGCGACCAACAGTCTGATTGGCCCGTTCGCTCGGACCGTTAGACTGGGGATGAAAGCCGGACGAGAGACTGACGGAAGCCCCAATCAAACGGCAAAACTCCCTCCAAAATTGAGACGTGAACTGCGGACCTCTGTCGGAAACGAAGTCAGACGGAAGGCCATGAATTCGGAAAACATTCTCGATAATGTTCTGAGCCGTCTCCTTAGCAGAAGGGAGCTTATCGAGAGGAATGAAATGAGCCGCCTTAGAGAATCTATCGACAACCGTAAGAATAACTGTCTTCCCCGCTGATGAAGGCAGTCCGGTGATAAAATCTAAAGCGATGTGAGACCACGGTCGAGAGGGAATGGGAAGCGGTCTGAGACGGCCGGCAGGAGGAGAGTTCCCAGATTTAGTCTGCGCGCAGACCGAACAAGCGGCGACAAATCGACGCGCGTCACGTTCCCAAGTGGGCCACCAGAAACGCTGGCGAATGGAAGCGAGCGTACCCGAACGCCGGGGTGGCCGGCTAACTTGGCAGAGTGGGCCCACTGAAGAACGGCCGGACGAGTAGGAACGGGAACGAACAGAAGGTTCCTAGGACAAGCTCGCGGCGACGGAGTGTGAGCGAGTGCTTGCTTTACCTGCCTCTCAATTCCCCAGACAGTCAACCCGACAACACGCCCCTCAGGGAGAATCCCATCGGGGTCGGTGGAGACCTCAGAAGAACTGAAGAGACGAGATAAATCATCAGGTTTGGTGTTTTTGAGCCCGGACGATAAGAAATAACAAACTCAAACGAGCGAAAAACAGAGCCCAACGAGCCTGACGCGCATTAAGTCGTTTGGCTGAACGGATGTACTCAAGGTTCCTATGGTCAGTCCAAAGCGACAAAAGGAACGGTCGCCCCCTCCAACCACTGTCGCCATTCGCCAGGGCTGCGGATGGCGAGCAGTTCGCGATTACCAACATCATAGTTACGTTCTGACGGCGATAAGCGATGAGAGAAAAACGCGCAAGGATGGACCTTGCCGTCAGAGAGAGCGCTGAGAAAAGAATGGCTCCCACGCCCACCCTCTGACGCGTCAACCTCAACAACAAACTGTCTAGGAGATGTCAGGTGTAACAAGAATAGGTGCGGATGTAAAAACGATTCTTAAGAAGATCAAAAGCTCCCTGGGCGGAAACGGACCACTTAAAGCACGTCTTAACAGAAGTAAGGGCTGTGAGAGGAGCTGCCACCTGACCGAAATTACGGATGAAACGACGGTAGAAATTAGCGAAGCCCAGAAAGCGCTGCAGCTCGGCGCGTGACTTAGGAACGGGCCAATCAATGACAGCCTGGACCTTAGCGGGATCCATCTTAATGCCCTCAGCGGAAATAACGGAACCGAGAAAGGGACAGAGGCGGCATGAAAAGTGCACTTCAGCCTTCACATAAAGACAGTTCTCCAAAAAGGCGCTGGAGGACGCGCACGTGCTGAACATGAATCGAGAGAGACGGTGAAAAAATCAGGATATCGTCCATGTAAACGAAAACAAAAATGTTCAGCATGTCTCTCAGGACGTCGTTAACTAGTGCCTGAAAGACAGCTGGAGCGTTAACGAGGCCGAAAGGAAGAACCCGGTATTCAAAGTGCCCTAACGGGAGTGTTAAACGCCGTCTTCCACTGCGTCCCCCTCCCTGATGCGCACGAGATGGTAGGCGTTACGAAGGTCCAATTTGGTGAAAAACCTGGCTCCCTGCAGGATCTCGAAGGCTGAAGACATAAGAGGAAGCGGATAACGATTCTTAACTGTTATGTCATTCAGCCCTCGATAATCCACGCATGGGCGCAGGGACCCGTCCTTCTTCTGAACAAAAAAAAACCCCGCTCCGGCGGGGGAGGAGGAGGAGACTATGGTACCGGCGTCGAGCGAAACCGACAAATAATCCTCGAGAGCCTTACGTTCGGGAGCCGACAGAGAGTATAATCTACTCCCGGGGAGTAGTTCCCGGAAGGAGATCAATACTACAGTCATACGACCGGTGTGGAGGGAGAGAAGTGGCCTTGGAACGACTGAACACCGTGCGCAGATCGTGATACTCCTCCGGCACCCCTGTCAAATCGCCAGGCTCCTCCTGTGAAGAAGAGACAGAGGAAACAGGAGGGATAGCAGACATTAAACAGGTTACATGACAAGAAACATTCCAGGATAGGATAGTATTACTAGACCAATTAATAGAAGGGTTATGGCGCACTAGCCAGGGATGACCCAAAACAACAGGTGTAAAAGGTGAACGAAAAATTAAAAAAGAAATGGTTTCGCTATGATTACCAGAGACAGTGAGGGTTAAAGGCAGCGTCTCACGCTGAATCTTGGGAGAGAACTACCATCTAAAGCGAACAAGGCCCTGGGCTCCCTAACTGTCTGAGAGGAATGTCATGTTCCCGAGCCCAGGTCTCGTCCATAAAACAGCCCTCCGCCCCAGAGTCTATCAAGGCACTGCAGGAAGCAGATGAACCGGGCCAGCGGAGATGGACCGGAAAGGTGATGCGTGATCCAGAAGGAGAGGCCTGAGTAGTTGCGTCACCAGTAGCCCTCCTCTTACTGATGAGCTCTGGCTTTTACTGGACATGAGGTGACAAAATGACCAGCGGAGCCGCAGTAGAGACAGATGCGATTGGTGATTCTCCGTTCCCTCTCCTTGGCCGAGATGCGAATACCCCCAGCTGCATAGGCTCAGCATCCGAGCCGGCGGAGGAGGGTGGCAGTGATGCGGCAGGTGGCAGTGATGTGGAGAGGGGAGCAACGGAGAACGTGAGCTCCTTTCCACGAGCTCGGCGACGAAGATCAAACCGTCGCTCTATGCGAATAGCGAGAGCTATTAAGGAGTCCAGACTGGAAGGAACCTCCCGGGAGAGGATCTCATCCTTAACCTCGACGTGGAGACCCTCCAGAAAACGAGCGAGCAAAGCCGGCTCGTTCCAGTCACTAGAGGCAGCGAGTGCGAAACTCAATAGAATAATCCGTTATGGATCTATTCCCCTGACATAGGGAAGACAGGGCCCTGGAAGCCTCCTCGCCAAAAAAAACAGAACGGTCAAAAACCCGTATCATCTCCTCCTTAAAGTCCTGATACTGGTTAATACACTCAGCCCTCGCCTCCCAGACTGCCGTGCCCCACTCACGCCCGTCCGGTAAGGAGAGAAATGACGTAGGCGATGCGGGCTGCGCTCCTGGAGTAAGTGTTGGGCTGGAGAGAGAACACCACATCACACTGAGTGAGGAATGAGCGGCACTCAGTGGGCTCCCCAGAGTAACACGGCGGGTTGTTGATCCTGGGCTCCGGAGACTCGGAAACCCAGGAAGTGGGCGGTGGATCGAGGTGGAGTTGGTGAACCTGTCTTGTGAGGTCGGAGACTTGGACGGCCAGGGTCTCAACGGCATGTTGAGCAGCAGACAATTCCTCCTCGTGTCTGCCTAGCATCGCTCCCTGGATCTCGACGGCGGAGTGAAAAGGGTCCGGAGCCGCTGGGTCCATTCTTGTTCTGATTCTTCTGTTATGAACTTGAGTGAAGACCCAAAAGCGGTTTTAACAGAAAACAGAGTTCTTTAATGAAAATACAGGAATGGCATAAATCCTCTTCCAACGTTGTCAGCGGAACAAAAAGAACGTTAGTATAGTGCAGGATGCTCCTGCCAGGCAGACTCCGACAGGACAGGACAAGGTGGAAGCAAACGAGACGACAGCTTGCTTCTGGCATCAAAAAACACAAACAAGAATCAGACACTGAAAGTAGCAGGAACAGAGAAAGAAATAGAGACCTAATCAGAGGGGGAAGAGAGAACAGGTGGGGAAAGAGAGAATGAGCTAGTTAGGGAAATGTAGAACAGCTGAAGGATGAGAGACAGAGAAG
>NW_027000817.1:0-8222 GCF_036934945.1 Oncorhynchus masou masou
TCAGTGGAACACACAAGCCATGTTACTCTGGAGGCGGTGCATAGTGACATCTGGCCGTCATGGAAACTGGGCTGGGGTGGCTTTCACGAAAAGGGGAGTGTACAGGATGAATCCTTGACAGTGACAGAGAAATAATCGTTGTTGTTTTTAAACAGACAATTTGGTTAACATTAATTTCTGTTCATACTACTGACAAATGTTTGAGTAACTCCAGACGTTATTGTGTTGGATTGTAACCAGGTCCTAATGTGACAATCACGCTCAGTGGTAGGGACCAAGTCAGTTGGGTAATTGAAGCCCAAATGGCTGTTTATACTGTTGAATTTGGCATGAGCTGCTATGTTCAGAATGCTTGGTATTAAAATGAGCAGGTATGTTCAGAATGCTTGGTATTAAAATGAGCAGGTATGTTCAGAATGCTTGGTATTAAAATGAGCAGGTATGGTCAGAATGCTTGGTATTAAAATGAGCTGCTATGTTCAGAATGCTTGGTATTAAAATGAGCAGGTATTTCAGAATGCTTGGTATTAAAATGAGCTGCTATGTTCAGAATGCTTGGTATTAAAATGAGCAGGTATGGTCAGAATGCTTGGTATTAAAATGAGCAGGTATGGTCAGAATGCTTGGTATTAAAATGAGCAGGTATTTCAGAATGCTTGGTATTAACATGAGCTGGTGTGGTCAGAATGCTTGGTATTAAAATGAGCAGGTATTTCAGAATGCTTGGTATTAACATGAGTGGTATGGTCAGAATGCTTGGTATTAAAATGAGCAGGTATGTTCAGAATGCTTGGTACGCCAAATGAGCAGGTATTTCAGAATGCTTGGTATTCAAATGAGCAGGTATTTCAGAATGCTTGGTATTAAAATGAGCAGGTTTTTCAGAATGCTTGGTATTAAAATGAGCAGGTATGTTCAGAATGCTTGGTATTCAAATGAGCAGGTATGTTCAGAATGCTTGGTATTCAAATGAGCAGGTAGTTCAGAATGCTTGGTATTCAAATGAGCAGGTAGTTCAGAATGCTTGGTATTAACATGAGTGGTATGGTCAGAATGCTTGGTATTAAAATGAGCAGGTATGTTCAGAATGCTTGGTACGCCAAATGAGCAGGTATTTCAGAATGCTTGGTATTCAAATGAGCAGGTATTTCAGAATGCTTGGTATTAAAATGAGCAGGTTTTCAGAATGCTTGGTATTAAAATGAGCAGGTATGTTCAGAATGCTTGGTATTCAAATGAGCAGGTATGTTCAGAATGCTTGGTATTCAAATGAGCAGGTAGTTCAGAATGCTTGGTATTCAAATGAGCAGGTAGTTCAGAATGCTTGGTATTCAAATGAGCAGGTAGTTCAGAATGCTTGGTATTAAAATGAGCAGGTATTTCAGAATGCTTGGTATTAAAATGAGCAGGTATTTCAGAATGCTTGGTATTAAAATGAACAGGTATTTCAGAATGCTTGGTATTAAAATGAGCAGGTATTTCAGAATGCTTGGTATTAAAATGAGCAGGTATTTCAGAATGCTTGGTCTTAAAATGAGCTGGTATGTTCAGAATGCTTGGTATTCAAATGAGCAGGTATTTCAGAATGCTTGGTATTCAAATGAGCAGGTATTTCAGAATGCTTGGTATTCAAATGAGCCGGTATTTCAGAATGCTTGGTATTCAAATGAGCTGGTATGTTCAGAATGCTTGGTATTCAAATGAGCTGGTATGTTCAGAATGCTTGGTATTAAAATGAGCAGGTATGTTCAGAATGCTTGGTATTAAAATGAGCAGGTATGTTCAGAATGCTTGGTATTCAAATGAGCAGGTATGTTCAGAATGCTTGGTATTCAAATGAGCAGGTAGTTCAGAATGCTTGGTATTCAAATGAGCAGGTAGTTCAGAATGCTTGGTATTCAAATGAGCAGGTAGTTCAGAATGCTTGGTATTCAAATGAGCAGGTAGTTCAGAATGCTTGGTATTAAAATGAGCAGGTAGTTCAGAATGCTTGGTATTAAATGAGCAGGTATTTCAGAATGCTTGGTATTAAAATGAGCAGGTATTTCAGAATGCTTGGTATTAAAATGAGCAGGTATTTCAGAATGCTTGGTCTTAAAATGAGCTGGTATGTTCAGAATGCTTGGTATTCAAATGAGCAGGTATTTCAGAATGCTTGGTATTCAAATGAGCAGGTATTTCAGAATGCTTGGTATTCAAATGAGCAGGTATTTCAGAATGCTTGGTATTCAAATGAGCTGGTATGTTCAGAATGCTTGGTATTCAAATGAGCTGGTATGTCCAGAATGCTTGGTATTAAAATGAGCTGGTATGTTCAGAATGCTTGGTATTAAAATGAGCTGGTATGGTCAGAATGCTTGGTATTAAAATGAGCAGGTATTTCAGAATGCTAGGTATTAACATGAGCTGGTATGGTCAGAATGCTTGGTATTCAAATGAGCTGGTATGTTCAGAATGCTTGGTATTCAAATGAGCAGGTATTTCAGAATACTTGGTATTCAAATGAGCAGGTATGTTCAGAATGCTTGGTATTCAAATGAGCCGGTATTTCAGAATGCTTGGTATTCAAATGAGCAGGTATTTCAGAATGCTTGGTATTGAAATGAGCTGGTATGTTCAGAATGCTTGGTATTCAAATGAGCTGGTATGTTCAGAATGCTTGGTATTCAAATGAGCAGGTATGGTCAGAATGCTTGGTATTAAAATGAGCTGCTATGTTCAGAATGCTTGGTATTAAAATGAGCAGGTATGTTCAGAATGCTTGGTATTAAAATGAGCAGGTATGTTCAGAATGCTTGGTATTAAAATGAGCAGGTATGGTCAGAATGCTTGGTATTAAAATGAGCTGCTATGTTCAGAATGCTTGGTATTAAAATGAGCAGGTATGGTCAGAATGCTTGGTATTAAAATGAGCAGGTATTTCAGAATGCTTGGTATTAAAATGAGCTGCTATGTTCAGAATGCTTGGTATTAAAATGAGCAGGTATGGTCAGAATGCTTGGTATTAAAATGAGCAGGTATGGTCAGAATGCTTGGTATTAAAATGAGCAGGTATTTCAGAATGCTTGGTATTAACATGAGCTGGTGTGGTCAGAATGCTTGGTATTCAAATGAGCAGGTATGTTCAGAATGCTTGGTATTAAAATGAGCAGGTATGTTCAGAATGCTTGGTATTCAAATGAGCAGGTAGTTCAGAATGCTTGGTATTCAAATGAGCAGGTAGTTCAGAATGCTTGGTATTAACATGAGTGGTATGGTCAGAATGCTTGGTATTAAAATGAGCAGGTATGTTCAGAATGCTTGGTACGCCAAATGAGCAGGTATTTCAGAATGCTTGGTATTCAAATGAGCAGGTATTTCAGAATGCTTGGTATTAAAATGAGCAGGTTTTTCAGAATGCTTGGTATTAAAATGAGCAGGTATGTTCAGAATGCTTGGTATTCAAATGAGCAGGTATGTTCAGAATGCTTGGTATTCAAATGAGCAGGTAGTTCAGAATGCTTGGTATTCAAATGAGCAGGTAGTTCAGAATGCTTGGTATTCAAATGAGCAGGTAGTTCAGAATGCTTGGTATTAAAATGAGCAGGTATTTCAGAATGCTTGGTATTAAAATGAGCAGGTATTTCAGAATGCTTGGTATTAAAATGAACAGGTATTTCAGAATGCTTGGTATTAAAATGAGCAGGTATTTCAGAATGCTTGGTATTAAAATGAGCAGGTATTTCAGAATGCTTGGTCTTAAAATGAGCTGGTATGTTCAGAATGCTTGGTATTCAAATGAGCAGGTATTTCAGAATGCTTGGTATTCAAATGAGCAGGTATTTCAGAATGCTTGGTATTCAAATGAGCCGGTATTTCAGAATGCTTGGTATTCAAATGAGCTGGTATGTTCAGAATGCTTGGTATTCAAATGAGCTGGTATGTTCAGAATGCTTGGTATTAAAATGAGCAGGTATGTTCAGAATGCTTGGTATTAAAATGAGCAGGTATGTTCAGAATGCTTGGTATTAAAATGAGCAGGTATGTTCAGAATGCTTGGTATTCAAATGAGCAGGTATGTTCAGAATGCTTGGTATTCAAATGAGCAGGTAGTTCAGAATGCTTGGTATTCAAATGAGCAGGTAGTTCAGAATGCTTGGTATTCAAATGAGCAGGTAGTTCAGAATGCTTGGTATTAACATGAGTGGTATGGTCAGAATGCTTGGTATTAAAATGAGCAGGTATGTTCAGAATGCTTGGTACGCCAAATGAGCAGGTATTTCAGAATGCTTGGTATTCAAATGAGCAGGTATTTCAGAATGCTTGGTATTAAAATGAGCAGGTTTTTCAGAATGCTTGGTATTAAAATGAGCAGGTATGTTCAGAATGCTTGGTATTCAAATGAGCAGGTATGTTCAGAATGCTTGGTATTCAAATGAGCAGGTATGTTCAGAATGCTTGGTATTCAAATGAGCAGGTAGTTCAGAATGCTTGGTATTCAAATGAGCAGGTAGTTCAGAATGCTTGGTATTCAAATGAGCAGGTAGTTCAGAATGCTTGGTATTCAAATGAGCAGGTAGTTCAGAATGCTTGGTATTAAAATGAGCAGGTAGTTCAGAATGCTTGGTATTAAATGAGCAGGTATTTCAGAATGCTTGGTATTAAAATGAGCAGGTATTTCAGAATGCTTGGTATTAAAATGAGCAGGTATTTCAGAATGCTTGGTCTTAAAATGAGCTGGTATGTTCAGAATGCTTGGTATTCAAATGAGCAGGTATTTCAGAATGCTTGGTATTCAAATGAGCAGGTATTTCAGAATGCTTGGTATTCAAATGAGCAGGTATTTCAGAATGCTTGGTATTCAAATGAGCTGGTATGTTCAGAATGCTTGGTATTCAAATGAGCTGGTATGTCCAGAATGCTTGGTATTAAAATGAGCTGGTATGTTCAGAATGCTTGGTATTAAAATGAGCTGGTATGGTCAGAATGCTTGGTATTAAAATGAGCAGGTATTTCAGAATGCTAGGTATTAACATGAGCTGGTATGGTCAGAATGCTTGGTATTCAAATGAGCTGGTATGTTCAGAATGCTTGGTATTCAAATGAGCAGGTATTTCAGAATACTTGGTATTCAAATGAGCAGGTATGTTCAGAATGCTTGGTATTCAAATGAGCCGGTATTTCAGAATGCTTGGTATTCAAATGAGCAGGTATTTCAGAATGCTTGGTATTGAAATGAGCTGGTATGTTCAGAATGCTTGGTATTCAAATGAGCTGGTATGTTCAGAATGCTTGGTATTCAAATGAGCTGGTATGTTCAGAATGCTTGGTATTCAAATGAGCTGGTATGTTCAGAATGCTTGGTATTAAAATGAGCAGGTATGTTCAGAATGCTTGGTATTAAAATGAGCAGGTATGTTCAGAATGCTTGGTATTAAAATGAGCAGGTATGGTCAGAATGCTTGGTATTAAAATGAGCTGCTATGTTCAGAATGCTTGGTATTAAAATGAGCAGGTATGGTCAGAATGCTTGGTATTAAAATGAGCAGGTATTTCAGAATGCTTGGTATTAAAATGAGCTGCTATGTTCAGAATGCTTGGTATTAAAATGAGCAGGTATGGTCAGAATGCTTGGTATTAAAATGAGCAGGTATGGTCAGAATGCTTGGTATTAAAATGAGCAGGTATTTCAGAATGCTTGGTATTAACATGAGCTGGTGTGGTCAGAATGCTTGGTATTAAAATGAGCAGGTATTTCAGAATGCTTGGTATTAACATGAGTGGTATGGTCAGAATGCTTGGTATTAAAATGAGCAGGTATGTTCAGAATGCTTGGTACGCCAAATGAGCAGGTATTTCAGAATGCTTGGTATTCAAATGAGCAGGTATTTCAGAATGCTTGGTATTAAAATGAGCAGGTTTTTCAGAATGCTTGGTATTAAAATGAGCAGGTATGTTCAGAATGCTTGGTATTCAAATGAGCAGGTATGTTCAGAATGCTTGGTATTCAAATGAGCAGGTAGTTCAGAATGCTTGGTATTCAAATGAGCAGGTAGTTCAGAATGCTTGTAACATGAGTGGTATGGTCAGAATGCTTGGTATTAAAATGAGCAGGTATGTTCAGAATGCTTGGTACGTCAAATGAGCAGGTATTTCAGAATGCTTGGTATTCAAATGAGCAGGTATTTCAGAATGCTTGGTATTAAAATGAGCAGGTATTTCAGAATGCTTGGTATTAAAATGAGCAGGTATGTTCAGAATGCTTGGTATTCAAATGAGCAGGTATGTTCAGAATGCTTGGTATTCAAATGAGCAGGTAGTTCAGAATGCTTGGTATTCAAATGAGCAGGTAGTTCAGAATGCTTGGTATTAACATGAGCGGTATGGTCAGAATGCTTGGTATTAAAATGAGCAGGTATGTTCAGAATGCTTGGTACGCCAAATGAGCAGGTATTTCAGAATGCTTGGTATTCAAATGAGCAGGTATTTCAGAATGCTTGGTATTAAAATGAGCAGGTATTTCAGAATGCTTGGTATTAAAATGAGCAGGTATGTTCAGAATGCTTGGTATTCAAATGAGCAGGTATGTTCAGAATGCTTGGTATTCAAATGAGCAGGTAGTTCAGAATGCTTGGTATTCAAATGAGCAGGTAGTTCAGAATGCTTGGTATTCAAATGAGCAGGTAGTTCAGAATGCTTGGTATTAAAATGAGCAGGTATTTCAGAATGCTTGGTATTAAAATGAGCAGGTATTTCAGAATGCTTGGTATTAAAATGAACAGGTATTTCAGAATGCTTGGTATTAAAATGAGCAGGTATTTCAGAATGCTTGGTATTAAAATGAGCAGGTATTTCAGAATGCTTGGTCTTAAAATGAGCTGGTATGTTCAGAATGCTTGGTATTCAAATGAGCAGGTATTTCAGAATGCTTGGTATTCAAATGAGCAGGTATTTCAGAATGCTTGGTATTCAAATGAGCCGGTATTTCAGAATGCTTGGTATTCAAATGAGCTGGTATGTTCAGAATGCTTGGTATTCAAATGAGCTGGTATGTTCAGAATGCTTGGTATTAAAATGAGCAGGTATGTTCAGAATGCTTGGTATTAAAATGAGCAGGTATGTTCAGAATGCTTGGTATTAAAATGAGCAGGTATGTTCAGAATGCTTGGTATTCAAATGAGCAGGTATGTTCAGAATGCTTGGTATTCAAATGAGCAGGTAGTTCAGAATGCTTGGTATTCAAATGAGCAGGTAGTTCAGAATGCTTGGTATTCAAATGAGCAGGTAGTTCAGAATGCTTGGTATTAACATGAGTGGTATGGTCAGAATGCTTGGTATTAAAATGAGCAGGTATGTTCAGAATGCTTGGTACGCCAAATGAGCAGGTATTTCAGAATGCTTGGTATTCAAATGAGCAGGTATTTCAGAATGCTTGGTATTAAAATGAGCAGGTTTTTCAGAATGCTTGGTATTAAAATGAGCAGGTATGTTCAGAATGCTTGGTATTCAAATGAGCAGGTATGTTCAGAATGCTTGGTATTCAAATGAGCAGGTATGTTCAGAATGCTTGGTATTCAAATGAGCAGGTAGTTCAGAATGCTTGGTATTCAAATGAGCAGGTAGTTCAGAATGCTTGGTATTAAAATGAGCAGGTATTTCAGAATGCTTGGTATTAAAATGAGCAGGTATTTCAGAATGCTTGGTATTAAAATGAACAGGTATTTCAGAATGCTTGGTATTAAAATGAGCAGGTATTTCAGAATGCTTGGTATTAAAATGAGCAGGTATTTCAGAATGCTTGGTCTTAAAATGAGCTGGTATGTTCAGAATGCTTGGTATTCAAATGAGCAGGTAGTTTTCAGAATGCTTGGTATTCAAATGAGCAGGTATTTCAGAATGCTTGGTATTCAAATGAGCCGGTATGTTCAGAATGCTTGGTATTCAAATGAGCTGGTATGTTCAGAATGCTTGGTACTCAAATGAGCTGGTATGTTCAGAATGCTTGGTATTAAAATGAGCAGGTATGTTCAGAATGCTTGGTATTAAAATGAGCAGGTATGTTCAGAATGCTTGGTATTCAAATGAGTCAGGTAGTTCAGAATGCTTGGTATTCAAATGAGCAGGTATGTTCAGAATGCTTGGTATTAACATGAGTGGTATGGTCAGAATGCTTGGTATTAAAATGAGCAGGTATGTTCAGAATGCTTGGTACGCCAAATGAGCAGGTATTTCAGAATGCTTGG
>NW_027000818.1:0-8221 GCF_036934945.1 Oncorhynchus masou masou
TCTCTCTCTCTCTCTCTCTCTCTCTTCTCTCTCTTCTCTCTCTCTCTCACACACACACACACACACACTCACTCTTTCTGCTGCTGTTTGGGAGCATTGCTTTGGTTCTGTCTGGCTGTATTTGTGGAGTTACATAATTCCAAGCTGATGTTACTATTGATGCAGTAACATCAGAGTCTTACTACTAGGGAGTATAGTATGGTTCAATCATCATCACCTCTTCTCATCACGCTTATGTACAATGGGTACAAAACTTGCTAACACCACTCATTTGAGTTCCTAGGTGTCCAAATCACTTTTAGGAATGGTCCACCCACACAGCACAGTCGTGAAGAAGGCACAACAGCGCCTCTTCCCTCAGGAAGTTGAAAAGGTTTGGCATGGGCCTTCAACTCCTCTAAAAGTTCTACAGCTGCACTATTGTGAGTATCTTGACTGGCTGCATCACTACTTTGTATGTATAACACCACTGTCCTCATCGCATGGCGCTACAGAGGGCAGTGTGGACAGTCCAGCACATCAGCTGGGGCTTCTCCTGCCACCCAGGACCTCTTGATCAGGTGGAGAAAGGAAGGCCCGGAAGATAGTCAGACTCCAGCCACCCAAGCTATAGGCTGTTCTTTCTGCGTCAGCACGGCAGTGTACCGGGTGCATCAAGTCTGACACCAACAGGCTCCTGAACAGCTTTATCCCCAAACCATAAGACTGCAAATAGCTAACAGAATGGCCACAAGGACTATCTGAGTTGATCACTTTGCACACTTACAGACTCTACACACTCACAATGACACTGCAACACGATAACATGCACACATATTTATACTGAATCCAACACACAAATACACACACTCACATACAATCATACTTTATGCTGCTCCTACTCTGTTTTTCATATATCCTGCCTCGCCTCCTTACCACTATACATACATATCTACCCCTATCATTGCAGTATCCCTGCACATTGTAAATATGGTATTGGAACTGACCCTGTATATACTGTACAGCTTCTTACTTTCTAGTGTTCTTCTTATTTCTCATTTAAAATGTCTTGTGTGTTCTGGTTCTACCTTATGATATTTTTAGTGCCACATTGATATTGATTACTGCATTGTGGGGTTTGGAGTTTGCAAGAAAGGCATTTCACTGTACTTGTGCACCGGACATTAAAACTTGGTGTGTACATCGAAGTTGTGTGTATGTGTGGGTCGATAATATATGTGCATTTGTGGGTGGGTGAAAGACATAGGTATGCATGTGTGTTTGTTTGTGTGTGTATATAATGTAGTTGTGTGTATGTATGTGTGTATAACAGAGCTGTGTGAGTGTGTGTATGTGCTGAATGTGTCAGGGTTACTGTACTTAATGTGTGAGTGGGTGGGTTGTCTGACGTTGGTTGGAGAGGGGCGGTCACGGGCTCTTAGACATGAGTGTTTACATTGTTAACAGGTAATCACACAGCACCAATTACACTGGATACTCATACCATTCTAATTAAATATCAAACCGCTTCGTACATAATTACACGACTGGTGATCCTATAGCTAATCATGTGGTGAGTAAACTAAAGTAGAGACACGAGGACAGAATATGAGAGGGATAGGGAGAGAGGGAAAGAGACAGTGAAGGAAAGAGAGAGGAAAGAGAGAGAGAGAGGAAGTAGACAGTGAAGGAAAGAGAGAGAGAGAGAGAGAGAGAGAGAGAGAGAGAGAGAGAGAGAGAGAGAGGAAGTAGACAGGGAAAGAGACAGGGAAAGAGAGAGAGAGAGAGAGAGAGAGAGAGAGAGAGAGAGAGAGAGAGAGAGAGAGAGAGAGAAAGAGACAGGGAAAAGAGAGAGAGAGAGAGAGAGAGAGAGAGAGAGAGAGAGAGAGAGAGAGAGAGACACAGACACAGACACACACACACTAGAGCAACGTGCTCCTCTCATTCCTTGGCATGCTACATTTGACTCTGAAAATCTCATTACTTTAATTACCATTTCTTTATGGAGAAATACATTAATTATTTGGATTCAGTTGGAGACACCATTTAAACAGAGAGAGAGAGGGAGGCTTGAACAGACTCATAACCCAGAAAACACTGATCTGCCTCAGACACAGCACTAACACAGCCACGAAATGAAGGGAAGAAATGAGAAAAACTGGTTGTTTAGCCAAGAAGGCTCACATGGATATGAAAACATGTCCTGAAAAGATGGACGGAGGGAAGAGGTCGGAGAGAGAGAGGAGAGAGACACACACAAACAGAGACACTCAGAGAGAGTGAGACACATAGAGAAAGAGAATGAGTGCCTGTGTTGGAAAAGGACAAAGAGGAAACACAATCACCATCAATCGCCATGGAGACCAGGAGAGGGCAGTAGGGAAAAACCCAGCCTTTATCAGTATAGCAAAGACCAAGAAAACACTTTATTACCACACACACACGGTGAGGAGGCAGATAGGAGATCCCACACACTCTCAACCCACACACTTCTTCTAGACGCTACTTCCTGTGACCTGTGACACACACTTTCAGTGAAACATAAAATGTTTGTCTTTATGCATGTATAGGTATATAGGTATTTTTGTGTGTGCGTGCGTGTGTGTGTGTGCATGCCTATATAAGTGTGTTTAGGCACACAGGGTTTATCGTGATGAGTGTGCTTGGTGATATTCCGATATTCGATAACTGATGATTCACCATCTCATTGATGTGTGAGCATTGTCAACAGGCATTGTCAACAGGTCGGTCTTTGTGACTGCTGCAGCAACAGTGGCACCACAACTCATCTCAGGGAATACAGAGCGCCATCCATTACTCCCTGAAGATCTCCAACATTGAAAAAGTTACCGTAAGTATTTGCTTTCAAATGAATGCTGCAAGCTATCAAGTTGAGGAGCTTGTACCAGTTAAGTGGATATGACTGTCTCTCTAGGTTTGTTTTACTACACTTATGTTCCAGTTTAGTAGCTTGAATCAGGCATAATTTGCATGGAATTACCTAAGAAAACATAAATGTGAATACTGAGTGTACAAAACATAACACTACAAGGTGTGGAAAGCGTTCCACAGGGATGCTGCCCAAGTTGACTCCAATGCTTCCCACAGTTGTTTCAAGTTGGATGGATGTTCTTTTGGTGGTGGACCATTCTTGACCCAGCAGCATTGCAGTTCTTGACACACACAAACTGGTGCGCCTGGCACCTACTATCATACCCTGTTCAAAGGCACTTCAATGTTTTGAACACTCAGTGTATGGTAGTTTTGCACTGCAGTGCATGTTGTTTTGACTCTGGAGTTAATTCAAGATATACTGTATGTTCTATCACTCTGAAACACTAACACCATCCCACTGTAAGCCTGTGTTTTAAGCTCACTACAAGCTCTACACAGACACAAGATTCAGTGTTGCAATGCCGTTTTCATCACAAAAGTGGTGGCTCCTTGTGATACGCTCAAGCAATCTCTGTGACTGTTCAAACAGTAAACCAAACAATAAGAATCCACCCAGAGACGTATTTAGTTTAGAAGTAATAACTAGTGACTACAGGCGACTGTGAAAGGGTAGAGCCTGTTAGGTAACCATGTGATGTTTTCTCCTTGGTCAAAAAACATGATGAAGTTCTATGTTTAGATGATATGGGAATGAATCTCAAACTGGGATAATGTTTTAGCTTATACTGGCAAGAATAAGAACATTTGTCTTGGCATATTTAAAAAAACATATAAATCAGATTGTTACATGGAGATGTGGAAGCTAAAAGTCTAGCTAGCTTGCTATGTTTTTAGCCAGGCTAAAGGCAGCTAGCTAAAAGCTTGCTATGTTTTTAGCCAGGCTAAAGGCAGCTAGCTAAAAAGCAACAAGGGAAGGCGACTGGTCATTCCTTTCACAAAATTAAAAGACAAAAATAAAAAACTTTGCTAATGCCCTCTTGTGAATGGGACTGGGAGTGGGACTGGGACTTGGAGTGGGACTGGGACTTGGAGGGGACTGGGACTGGGATTGGGACTGGAGTGGACTGGGAACTGGGACTTGAGTGGGACTGGGACTGGGACTTGGAGTGGGACTGGGACTGGGACAACTGGGACTGGGACTTGGAGTGGAGTGGGACTGGGACTGGGAGTGGGACACTGGATAGGGCCTGGGACTTGAGTAGGAGTGACTGTGACTGTGACTTGGAGTGGGACTGGGAGTGGGAGTGGGAAGGACTGACTTGGAGTGGGACTGGGACTGGGACTTGGAGTGGGACTGGGACTTGACTTGAGTGGGACTGGGACTGGGACTGGGGACTGGAGTGGGACTGGGACTTGGGTGGGACTGGGACTGGACTTGGAGTGGGACTGGGACTGGGACTTGGAGTGGGACTGGGACTGGGATAGGGACTGGGACTTGGATTGGGACTGGGACTGGGACTGGGAGTGGGACTGGGACTGGGACTGGGATAGGGACTGGGACTTGGATTGGGACTGGGACTGGGACTGGGATAGGGACTGGGACTTGGGACTGGACTGGGACTTGGAGTGGGACTGGGGGACTTGGAGTGGGACTGGGACTTGGGACTGGGACTGGGACTTGGAGTGGGACTGGGACTGGGACTTGGAGTGGGACTGGGACTGGGACTTGGACTGTGGGACTTGGGAGTGGGACTGGGACTGGGACTTGGAGTGGGACTGGGACTGGGACTGTGGAGTGGGACTGGGAGTGGGACTGGGACTAGGGACTGGGACTGGGACTGGGACTGTGACTGGACTTGGAGTGGGACTGGGAGGGGACTGGGACTTGGAGTGGGACTTGGAGTGGGACTGGGACTGGGATAGGGACTGGGACTGGGACTGGGACTTGGAGTGGGACTGGGAGAGGGGACTCTTGGAGTGGGACTGGGACTGGGACTTGGAGTGGGACTGGGATAGGGACTGGGACTGGGGAGGATATCATGTTACCAAAAGGTGTCCGCTACTCCAAAAATCCCACTCCATCCACATGCACGTAGATCAACAGAGTGAAGCTTGTAGTAACCTTTAGCAGTGTGGGATTCTATGGACATAAGTCGTGCATGTGTGTGTGCGAGTGTGTGTGTGTGCGCACAGTGGGACTCCATGGATATAAACTTTGTGTGCGTAGCTTTGTGCGCATGCAAATGTATGCGTTTGTGTGAGGGAGAGAGAGATAGACGGTGCGTGCGGACCTGTGTGTATTAACACAGAGCGGGACAACGGATATAAGATTTGTGATCAGTCATCCACAATCCCATTTCTGCTCGGCAGAGAAAATGTTCGCTGGACTTTTCAGACGGCTTATTGCGGGTGAGTGACTGTGGGGAAACAGCAAATTAATAAATTACCAACGAAGCTGGAATGCTTGGATCATTGGGCTTTTCACCGTCAAGACTGCGGCTGCTGGGAGATTTGTGGGAGAGGAACGCACTACTAGCAAATTGGTGACAAAGGTGAAAAAAAATGAAAAAAAATGAAAATGAGAGATGCATAGAATGGAATTACTCCCACATATCCATGTAGAGACTGCAGTTTATAGAATTGGTAGGCCAAGACATAGAAAAGGCAATATACGCTTGCACACACGCACACGCACACACGCACGCACACACACACACACACACACACACACACACACACACACACACACACACACACACACACACACACACACACACACACACACACACATCCTGTGAGGTCCTGAATGCAAGGCTGTGCTGTCCTGTAGCCGAGGTAATTAGACTGACCGGCTGAACAGGGAGAATGGAGGGTGAAGAGGTGAAAACGTCAGCTGTAATATCCCCTCTTTATCTCCCCACAACAGTTTCCAAAGATGTCCTTTTGCAGTGGGATGTGATGCTGATGATGCAAATGAGTTTGGACCTTGGCCGAGATAGGAATCAGCTGCGATTGTATTCCTTATCATGTAATAATAATAGATGCAAGGCCAAGTGCTTCTCTTGGCTTTACGCCTCACTTCAAAAGGAAAGGTTACCATGACTGGGTGAGGTGGGCCGGCCTTCCAAAGGGCGTCTTCTAGATGCTGATATATGAAATGTCAAACACTGATACACTGATACCCTCAGACTCTCCTCAACGTCTGCCTACAGAGAAGCAACATCCTTGTGTGTTTGAGCCTGTGAACATTCCTATAGAGGTTGAGTCCAAATAACCCCCTAGTGTAGTATGTCTCTGGCCGATAGCCTGGATTAATATATGGTGAATAGAGGGCCATCTGAGATGTTTTATTAATCCATATCAAACTGAAATGAGAAAAGAGACATATCATTAGGAGCCACTTCCTGGATAGATCTATTCCTGCCCCACTCCCCCTGCTCGCTTCCCAAGCAATACCAAGAATCCTTCATTAACTCCCAGGTACAGCACTCATTCATTATGGGAATGCTAACCATGTGTATGTGACCAATAACATTTGATTTGATTTGTCCCTGAATGTGTAATTCCAGAGTGGAGCACTTTGTTAGGATACTTTGAACCTTTAGCAAAGTCAATACACATCATCCTACTGACATAAGTTTTTTTTACCAGGTAGAGTAAAACCATTAGCAACCTGAGGAGGATATAGAATCGGCTTCCTATTTCGCAACAAAGCATCCTTCCCTCAGGCTGCCAAACATACCCTCGTAAAACTGACCATCCTACCGATCCTCGACTTCGGCGATGTCATTTACAAAATAGCCTCCAACACTCTACTCAACAAACTGGATGCAGTTTATCACAGTGCCATCTGTTTTGTCACCAAAGCCCCATATACTACCCACCACTGTGACCTGTACCCTCTCGTTGGCTGGCCCTTGCTTCATACTCGTCGCCAAACACACTGGCTCCAGGTCATCTACAAGTCTTTGCTAGGTAAAGCCCCGCCTTATCTCAGGTCACTGGTCACCATAGCAGCACCCACCTGTAGCACGCGCTGGCAGGTATATCTCACTGGTCACCCCCAAAGCCAATTCTTTCTTTGGCCGCCTTTCCTTCCAGTTCTCTGATGCCAATGACTGGAATGAACTGTAAAAATCACTGAAGCTGGGGAGACATCTCCCTCACTAGCTTTAAGCACCAACTGGCAAAGCAGCTCACAGATCACTGCACCTCTACATAGCCCATCCGTAAATAACCCATCCAACTACCTCATCCCTATACCGTATTTATGTATTTATCTTGCTCCTTTGCACCCCAGTATCTCTACTTGCACATCATCTTCTGCACATCTACAATTCCAGTGTTTAATTGCTAAATTGTATTTCCTTCGCCACCATGGCCTATTTATTGCTTTACCTCCCTTATCTCACATCATTTGCACACAATGTATATATACTTTATTTTCTACTTTATTATTGACTGTATGTTTGTTTATTCCATGTGTAACTCTGTGTTGTTTGTGTCAAACTGCTTTGCTTTATCTTGGCCAGGTTGCAGTTGTAAATGAGAACTTGTTCTCAACTAGCCTACCTGGTTAAATAAAGGTGAAATTAAAATAAATAAATAGAGAGAGACAGGGAGAAAAGGAGAGAGAGAAAGAGAAAGAGAGAGAGAGAAATGGAGAGAGAGGGGAGAGGGACTAAGAGACAACACGTATTGTTTGCCAGAGTTTGCTGTGATTCTGCCATCTCAGCAGGTGTGTGTGTGTGTGTGTGTGTGTGTGTGTGTGTGTGTGTGTGTGTGTGTATGTACAGACATTCAGTTGCCCCTTACATCTACAGAGTTGACAACTCAGTCCAATAAGCTCTACCATCCTTCCTTACACAGTCTCAATACATTAGCCTTATCCTAATGCCAGTGAAGCCGGTGTTTGGAGGATATATTGGCACGGATGTTGTTAGGCCCGAGATGAAGTCGAGAAAGTTGCTTACATTTCAAGTTAAAGTGTACTGTTAGCTACAAGATAACGTTAGCTGGCTGGCTCGCTAGTGTATGATCTGTGTAGTTGTATTATTCGTATCTCAGAGCCATTTGCATTGCTAGTTCTAGCCTAATGTTAGCTAGCTAACATTAAACCTGGTTGGTTAGCTCCCTGCAGATTCACGCAGGCTAGTAATGTTATGAGTTGGGACTTTGGTTCATTGTTTAGCTAACTAGTTACATGTCTAAACAAAAGACTCCACTATGCAAGTAACTATTTCAATAGAATGTTTATGATGTCACTGCGACAACTGTCGATAGACGTAGCTGGTAAATTCGCACTGGCTATCTACTCCGATTTCAGAGTACTGTCATTTGAGTGTGC
>NW_027000820.1:0-8219 GCF_036934945.1 Oncorhynchus masou masou
GTACCTACCTCAGGGAAGAGGCTGCTGTAGGGGACATTACAGGTGGCCAGCAGCAGGATGGGTGAGAATGAGGGGATGTCCTGTAACAAGCTGAGGAAGGTAGCTCTGAGAGCAGACCCCACCGTGTCCCACAACCGCTGGATGTGAGGGATATAAAGGATACTGGGGGACGTCCTCTTGGCCTCACAGAACATCTACAACACAACGAAACACATCATTACAGATCAGTGTTTATATGGATCTGCATGCCTCCTCACAGAAGAGCTAAGAGTCCAAACATACAAGACTTCAATACTGTCCATCTCTGGGTTCATCAATACAAGACTTCAATACTGTCCATCTCTGGGTTCATCAATACTGTCCATCTCTGGGTTCATCAATACAAGACACCAATACTGTCCATCTCTGGGTTCATCAATACAAGACACCAATACTGTCCATCAATACAAGACACCAATACTGTCCATCTCTGGGTTCATCAATACAAGACACCAATACTGTCCATCTCTGGGTTCATCAATACAAGACACCAATACTGTCCATCTCTGGGTTCATCAATACAAGACTTCAATACTGTCCATCTCTGGGTTCATCAATACAAGACTTCAATACTGTCCATCTCTGGGTTCATCAATACAAAGACACCAATACTGTCCATCTCTGGGTTCATCAATACAAGACACCAATACTGTCCATCTCTGGGTTCATCAATACAAGACACCAATACTGTCCATCTCTGGGTTCATCAATACAAGACACCAATACTGTCCATCTCTGGGTTCATCAATACAAGACACCAATACTGTCCATCTCTGGGTTCATCAATACAAGACTTCAATACTGTCCATCTCTGGGTTCATCAATACAAGACTTCAATACTGTCCATCTCTGGGTTCATCAATACTGTCCATCTCTGGGTTCATCAATACAAGACACCAATACTGTCCATCTCTGGGTTCATCAATACAAGACACCAATACTGTCCATCAATACAAGACACCAATACTGTCCATCTCTGGGTTCATCAATACAAGACACCAATACTGTCCATCTCTGGGTTCATCAATACAAGACACCAATACTGTCCATCTCTGGGTTCATCAATACAAGACTTCAATACTGTCCATCTCTGGGTTCATCAATACAAGACTTCAATACTGTCCATCTCTGGGTTCATCAATACAAGACACCAATACTGTCCATCTCTGGGTTCATCAATACAAGACACCAATACTGTCCATCTCTGGGTTCATCAATACAAGACACCAATACTGTCCATCTCTGGGTTCATCAATACAAGACACCAATACTGTCCATCTCTGGGTTCATCAATACAAGACACCAATACTGTCCATCTCTGGGTTCATCAATACAAGACTTCAATACTGTCCATCTCTGGGTTCATCAATACAAGACTTCAATACTGTCCATCTCTGGGTTCATCAATACAAGACTTCAATACTGTCCATCTCTGGGTTCATCAATACAAGACTTCAATACTGTCCATCTCTGGGTTCATCAATACAAGACTTCAATACTGTCCATCTCTGGGTTCATCAATACAATACATCAATACTGTCCATCTCTGGGTTCATCAATACTGTCCATCTCTGGGTTCATCAATACAAGACTTCAATACTGTCCATCTCTGGGTTCATCAATACTGTCCATCTCTGGGTTCATCAATACTGTCCATCTCTGGGTTCATCCATACAAGACATCAATACTGTCCATCTCTGGGTTCATCAATACTGTCCATCTCTGGGTTCATCCATACAAGACATCAATACTGTCCATCTCTGGGTTCATCAATACTGTCCATCTCTGGGTTCATCAATACTGTCCATCTCTGGGTTCATCCATACAAGACATCAATACTGTCCATCTCTGGGTTCATCAATACTGTCCATCTCTGGGTTCATCCATACAAGACATCAATACTGTCCATCTCTGGGTTCATCAATACTGTCCATCTCTGGGTTCATCAATACTGTCCATCTCTGGGTTCATCAATACAAGACATCAATACTGTCCATCTCTGGGTTCATCTCAAAAGTCTTTCTTTGACTCCTTGACCCTTCTCTCCTAGGACCTTCTCCAAATATGTGAAGAATCAAGGACTCAAGGAAAGACTAAAGACACTCCGTCTGTCATGGCCGATGGCACAGGGCTCAATAGTGCACTATACAGAAAACAGGGTGTGATCCAGGGGGGGGTACAGTACCTGAGCGCAGGCCTCCTCTGGAGAGGTGGTGCTGACTCCGAACAGCACGGCCATGTCCAGGGTGTAAACTGTGAACTTCTCCAGGGCATGGAGCACAGCGGGGGCCAGGTGACTGCTCTGACCTGACCCAGGACGCCCCGCCAGCAGCAGCCTGGGACGGTACGATGTGGGCTGGTTCAGCACGCTCCTGGGAGAACAGAGGAGAGGGGAGAGAAAAAGACTATAAAATACTTTACAAGACCGGAGCTCAAAACCCATTCTCATGAAGTGTACACTTCAGTCCCCACACAGATTTCAAAGATGTCCCGTGCACACTTCAGGGAGGAGTGGGAGAAAGACACATTTGGAATAAGGATTTCTGTGCGTTGGACAACCTGTTACTCGCCTGCTGAAATACAGGAAGCCCCCGGCTGCCTTGGCCTTGTGAGAGAGACCGGTGATGCAGACAGAGGAGTCCTCATCTTCACTGTGCAGGAGATCAGCATCTAAAACACCAGCTGGGAGGACACCTGAAGACAAGTGGCGAAACATCTTAGAACATGATGAACCAAGTATGACATTCAAGAACACAATACAACACACCCATTCTTATACAACAGGCATACTGAACCTGGGTCATGTTTATTAGGGCACACTGTAGCAAAAGCTTTGGCAAAAAAAATAAAACATTTTTGGAGAAGTTCTGGTAGTAACTCCAAATTTCAAAACATTGCCCCCTACTCAACACGGCCCTGTGGACAACAACAAAACATCTCCCGACAATGAAGACAGTTCACATGAGAAATGAGAGATTCGATTGTCCCAGTTGACTCACCGTTGTCTCGCTTATCTCTCTTGAGCCCCTGTTCTGCATGTGGGAACAGCCTGCTAACTGCACCCAGTACAGTCTGTAAGGCTGCACCAAGCAGTGGCTGGACCACAGGAGTCAGAGCCTTGGCTGGGGACGACACAGCTCTCTGGGAGGCTGGGACTGTCTTCCTCATGGCTGACAGGAAGTCCCTGCTGCCGATGGAGATAGATGCCACATCTAAAACCAGCTTCTGGGACGAGGAGTAGATCTGAGGGTAAGCGTCTCCTCAGGGCACACAGAGCCGCCTCAGCACACACCGCCTTCATGTCAGCACCGCAGTAACTAGGAGACAGCAGGGGACGTTGGGAAACAGTGTGACAATGCCAGAGAGAATCATCTACATGTTCTGATTACACACACAACACTTTCAGTGAGCCTCCGAAAACAATTGGCATATTTAACAGATTGGAATTTTAAAATGGCGTTTGAAAAAATGATTGGTTGGTTTGGGAGAGGAGGGATTAAAAGAAAACATACCAACACACTTGTCTGCCAGTTCTTCCAGGAACGAGGCTGATGGCTGGGGAGTCCACTGTCTGGTGTGGATCTGCAGAATATCCTTCCGAGCCTGCAGTGGACAAAAACATGACCATTTATGTCAAATATGAATGTTTCCAAAAACAGTTCTCCCACATGACAAAAAAATACCCTAATCTTAGTAGAACAAAGCAATGTTACCTGTTTACTTCTCACACAAGTGATCTTTTATCATACATACAGTACCAGTCAAAAGTTTGGACAGCTACTCATTGAAGGGTTTTTATTTTTACTATTTTCTACATTGTAGAATAATAGTGAAGACATAAAATCAAAACTATGAAATAACACATATGGAAGCATGTAGTAACATAACATTTTTTATTATTTTTTATTAATCAAAACATTTTATACTTGAGATTCTTCAAAGTAGCCACCTTTTGCCTTGACAGCTTTTGCACACGCTTGGTATTCTCTCAACCAGCTTCACCTGGAATGCTTTTCCAACAGTCTCGAAGGCATTCTCACACATGCTGAGCACTTGTTGGCTGACAAACCATGAAAGCCTGATGCACGCAGTCTCCTCTGAAGAGTTGATGTTGAGATGCGTCTGTTACTTGAACTCTGTGAAGCATTTATTTGGGCTGCAATCTGAGGTGCAGTTAATTGCCGATTTTTGAGGCTGGTAACTCTGATGAACTTATAATCCTCAGCAGCAGAGGTAACTCTGGGTCTTCCATTCCTGTGGTGGTCCTCATGAGAGTCAGTTTCATCATAGCACAGCAGAGGTAACTCTGGGTCTTCCATTCCTGTGGTGGTCCTCATGAGAGTCAGTTTCATCATAGCACAGCAGAGGTAACTCTGGGTCTTCCATTCCTGTGGTGGTCCTCATGAGTCAGTTTCATCATAGCACAGCAGAGGTAACTCTGGGTCTTCCATTCCTGTGTGGTCCTCATGAGAGTCAGTTTCATCATAGCACAGCAGAGGTAACTCTGGGTCTTCCATTCCTGTGGTGGTCCTCATGAGAGTCAGTTTCATCATAGCACAGCAGAGGTAACTCTGGGTCTTCCATTCCTGTGGTGGTCCTCATGAGAGTCAGTTTCATCATAGCACAGCAGAGGTAACTCTGGGTCTTCCATTCCTGTGGTGGTCCTCATGAGAGTCAGTTTCATCATAGCACAGCAGAGGTAACTCTGGGTCTTCCATTCCTGTGGTGGTCCTCATGAGAGTCAGTTTCATCATAGCACAGCAGAGGTAACTCTGGGTCTTCCATTCCTGTGGTGGTCCTCATGAGAGTCAGTTTCATCATAGCACAGCAGAGGTAACTCTGGGTCTTCCATTCCTGTGGTGGTCCTCATGAGAGTCAGTTTCATCATAGCACAGCAGAGGTAACTCTGGGTCTTCCATTCCTGTGGTGGTCCTCATGAGAGTCAGTTTCATCATAGCACAGCAGAGGTAACTCTGGGTCTTCCATTCCTGTGGTGGTCCTCGCAGAGTCAGTTTCATCATAGCACAGCAGAGGTAACTCTGGGTCTTCCATTCCTGTGGTGGTCCTCATGAGAGTCAGTTTCATCATAGCACAGCAGAGGTAACTCTGGGTCTTCCATTCCTGTGGTGGTCCTCATGAGAGTCAGTTTCATCATAGCACAGCAGAGGTAACTCTGGGTCTTCCATTCCTGTGGTGGTCCTCATGAGAGTCAGTTTCATCATAGCACAGCAGAGGTAACTCTGGGTCTTCCATTCCTGTGGTGGTCCTCATGAGAGTCAGTTTCATCATAGCACAGCAGAGGTAACTCTGGGTCTTCCATTCCTGTGTGGTCCTCATGAGAGTCAGTTTCATCATAGCACAGCAGAGGTAACTCTGGGTCTTCCATTCCTGTGGTGGTCCTCATGAGAGTCAGTTTCATCATAGCACAGCAGAGGTAACTCTGGGTCTTCCATTCCTGTGGTGGTCCTCATGAGAGTCAGTTTCATCCTTAGCACAGCAGAGTAACTCTGGGTCTTCCATTCCTGTGGTGGTCCTCATGAGAGTCAGTTTCATCATAGCACAGCAGAGGTAACTCTGGGTCTTCCATTCCTGTGGTGGTCCTCATGAGAGTCAGTTTCATCATAGCACAGCAGAGGTAACTCTGGGTCTTCCATTCCTGTGGTGGTCCTCATGAGAGTCAGTTTCATCATAGCACAGCAGAGGTAACTCTAGGTCTTCCATTCCTGTGGTGGTCCTCATGAGAGTCAGTTTCATCACAGTGCTTGATGGTTTTTGCGACTGCATTTGAAGAAACGTTAAAAGTTCTTGATATTATCCGGATTGACTGACCTTCATGTCTTAAAAGGAATGATGGACTGTCATTTCTCTTGCTTATTTGAGCTGTTCTTGCCATAATGGACTTGGTCTTTTACCAAATAAGGCTATCTTCTGTATCCCACACCCTTTTTCTTGTCACAACTGATTGGCTCAAACGCATTAAGGAAGAAGTTCCACAAATTAAAGTTAACAAGGCACATCTGTTAATTGAAATACGTTCAGGTGACTACCTAATGAAGCTGGTTGAGAGAATGCCAAGAGTGTGCAAAGCTGTCATCAAGGCAAAGGGTGGCTCACGTTGAAGAATCTCAAATATAAAATATATTCTGACTTTTTTGGTTACTACATGATTCAATGTGTTATTTCATAGTTTGATGACTTCACTATTATTCTACAAAGTAGAAAATAGTAAAAATAAAGAAAAACCCTTGAATGAGTAGGTGCCCACTATTTTGACAGGTCCTGTGTGTGTATGTGCGTGCTTGCACACACACACAAATAATATGATTTGAACAAACATGACCTCCATCAGTGGTGTATTCACTAGGAACCAAACGGACGCAAACTCAACCAAACAGAGAGGGACCTACCTGAATGTGTCTCCTAGAAATCAGTTTTTTTTGTTGCAAAACTGTTTTCTACGGCGTGCACAAATGACTACAGCCGTGGTCACTAAGACCCTTGTCTCACCTCTCTGTCAGGCAGGCCAAAGAGGAACTCTCGGTCGAAGCGCCCAGGTCGCCTGAGAGCTGGGTCTATAGAATCCAGACGGTTGGTCGCTCCGATCACCACGACCTCTCCTCTGCTGTCTAACCCATCCATCAGGGCAAGGAGAGTGGACACGATGGAGCTGTAAGATGGAAACACATACAGAACATTATTCCCACTTTACGAAGTCGTACTAAACAAAAAGATACCAAATAGCTAAAAACGAGAAGCAATAAATGTTTGTATTCAAATCAATTTGTTCCAGTGATCAACACAGTGTCTAACCTGTGTATCTGGTCCTGTCTGCTTGAGCGGACGGGAGCCAACCCATCAACCTCATCAAAGAATATAATCGATGGCCGCATCTGATAAGCCTAAAAGATTTGTAAAAAATAAAATAAAAAAATATTTTTAGTATTTCCTCCTCCAACTCATCCAACTCATCTTGGTTTCAAAATCCATCCGGGGCGGCAGGGTAGCCTAGTGGTTAGAGCGTTGGACTAGTAACCGGAAGGTTGCGAGTTCAAACCCCCCGAGCTGACAAGGTACAAATCTGTCGTTCTGCCCCTGAACAGGCAGTTAACCCACTGTTCCCAGGCCGTCATTGAAAATAAGAATTTGTTCTTAACTGACTTGCCTGGTTAAATAAAGGAAAAAAATAAATAAAAAAATCCTGGAACACAATATATTTCAGAACAAGAAGCAAACTTCCATGGAGAAAACCGGTAGGTAATGACCTGGTCGAAGAGAAGACGGAGCTGCCGTTCGGACTCTCCACCCACTTGCTGAGGCAGTCTGCTCCCTTTCTCATGAAGAAAGAGACCTTCCTCTCTCCCTGACTGCACTCGTTAGCCAACGCCCTGGCCACTAGAGTCTTCCCTGTTCCAGGAGGTCCGTAGAACAAACAGCCCCTACACACACACACACACAGTAAGAATCTACAGCATCAAGAGCAACAACAGATCCTAGATCATTTCACCGTAACAGTATGGATGACTTTCTAAACATTTACTTCTCGTTACCTTGGTGGTTGGATCTTGAACCTCTCAAACACCTCTGGGTAAAGCAGAGGGAAGACCACCATCTCTTTCAGGGCAGAGATGTGTCTGGTCAGTCCCCCAATGCTGTCAAAACGCACCTAGAAAACAACATTACACCATTTCAATGTTGGACAATGTTGTCCGGGGGGCTGTCCCAGTTATCTATCCTTTCCCTCTTTCATTCCCCCTCACGGACTTAACATATAACAACTGGTGCAGGTATGGACTGGAGAGACTGTCTGGTCTACCTGAAGGTTTCCTCCTTACTGTTACTAGTCAGACTTACCGTCTGGTCTACCCGCACGGGGTCACCGTCTGGTCTACCCGGGGGTCACCGTCTGGTCTACCCGCGCAGGGGGTCACCCGTCCCTGGTCTACCCATGCCCAGGTCACCCCGTCTGGTCTACCCGCGCGGTCACCGTCTGGTCTACCCGCACGGGGTCACCGTCCTGGTCTACCCGCGGGGTCACCGTCTGGTCTACCGCGCGGGGTCACCGTCTGGTCTACCCTTGCGGGGTCACCGTCTGTCTACCCGCGCAGGGTCACCGTCTGGTCTACCTGCACGGGGTCACCCCGTCTGGTCTACCTGCACGGGTCAACGTCAGCCAGACTTAC
>NW_027000821.1:0-8219 GCF_036934945.1 Oncorhynchus masou masou
ACTATACATGAATGAACTAACAAAACACGTGAAAACTCAAAACAGCCCTATCTGGTGTCAATAAATACAGAACGGGAACAGTCACCCACAAACACACAGTGAAACCCAGGCTACCTAAGTATGATTCTCAATCAGAGACAACTAATGACACCTGCTTCTGATTGAGAACATTACTAGGCAAACATAGAAATACCCAAATCATGAAAAACAAACAGACTGCCCACCTCAACTCACGCCCTGACCATACTAAATAATGACAAAACAAAAGGGAAATAAAGGTCAGAGCGTGACAGTTAAGTTGACAATACAGAGAAATATAAATCAAATGGATGCAGATGTGTAACCTATGTAAGTAGATAATCCTAACTTTATGTTCATTATAAATGTAGCTTCTGTAAAAACAAAAAGTCGCACCTCTGTGTATAAACTTCACCGTAATTTATTGGGTAAACCACCAATGTTTTGGCATCACTGTACCTTCTTCCGGGGTGATGTCCTTGAATGCTTGATTCAGGTTATGCAGACAAAACAGTGCAATTTGTGCAAACTAATGACTAGAGAGGGTGTGTCATAGTTATGATTTTTAATTAGAATGAATTGAGTGAAACTTTTAAAAGACGATGAGAGAATATAGTGATGTCATCAGTGATTGTTTATGCAACATGATAGTGTAGCTGTTCCTTTGAAGGAAGCAAATGTTTGCAATAAAATGTCCTGGTGGTTGATGTGATGTGATTGATTGATTCTGAACTGTTGAATGTGTTAGACATTTGAAACAGTTATGAATTTCCATGGTGAATGGGGGCGGGGCTGAGGTTGAAATGTTTTAATGTGTCAAAAAGTGATTGATGAGCTATTTTAAGTGTTGTGTTTATGCCTTTTTGTGGTCATTCTGTCTGGATGTTCTCACACTATCAGTGATTGATTATATTACATGATATTGCAGCTGTTCCTTTGAATTAAGCGAGTGTTTGCAATAAAAATGTCTGGTGATTGATGTGTTGTGACCTTGTTGAAATGCTGAATGTGTTTGAACATTTGAAACAGTTGGGAACTTACTTATGTAATTAATAACCAGGGTGGCTATAGAGTGGGCAAAAGTTCAACACTCAGGAGTCAGTCACGTATTTTGTATTTTTCGTAGCCTGAGAGAGGAGAGAGGATCTATTACATATAGTTTTTTCACAGACACACACTATGTAACACATTATATTAATCATTCCTAATAATTGGACGTCATTGTCTTTCCTTAACTGTTGTAATACAAAACATTGAAACACTGTTAAATATTTGTTACTTTTGGTATACATTGATGGAAATGTTATAAACTGCTCAAAACAATAAAGGAACACTTAAACAACACAATGTAACTCCAAGTCAATCACACTTCTGTGAAATCAAAATGTCCACTTAGGAAGCAACACTGATTGACAAAAAATGTCACATGCTGTTGAAATGGAATAGACAACAGGTGGAAAGTATAGGTAATTAGTAAGACACCCCCAATAAAGTGGTTCTGCAGGTGGTGACCACAGACCACTTCTCAGTTACTATGCTTCCTGGCTGATGTTTTGGTCACCTTTGAATGCTGGTGGTGCTTTCACTCTGGTGGTAGCATGAGACAGAGTCTGCAAAGCACACAAGTGGTTCAGGTAGTGCAGCTCATCCAGTATGGCACTGTGGCAAACCTCTTCAAGGTTAGAGCGTTTGTCACAAACTAAGTGGTAAACTGTCACCAAATCACCCAAGAATGAGAGTTCTTTCGAACAGGACAGTACCTGTGTGTTTGTTTCTCCGTCTGGTCCACCCAGGCCGTAGGCGAGGTCAAGGATAGCAGGGTTCGGTACATGAATCAGGTTCTCGGTAGGTCAGGTCCAACGCCAACAGGTAAGTCGAAAACAGTCCAACTCATGCACGAGTAAATCCAGCCAATCTCTATTGTCTCTTTCTCTATTGTTCATAGATCCTTCCAGCACTCTCTTCTTCTCTTCCTGGTTTTTCTTGACCCTTTATCTGTGGGTTGGCTCCACCTTCTGAGGGTTCCCCTTGCTTCTGGGACTTGTAGTTTTGGTGGTCGGCCATTTTGTGATCTGTAAGTTCTGACAGGGGTGGCCATTTTAGTGATCTGCAGAGCCCGTTTGCTAGTTCTGCTCTCACATATCTGCCATTTACCACACTCGACCCCTTCTTTTGCCACATCTCTCCCCCTAATCCAACCCCCTAGGTCGGGCCTAGCATAAAAAATATGCGTGCATGCGGGATAACCCATCCACGTTTCCCATTTCCTTCCCTGCTCTGTGTTTCAAGTCAAATGAAACGGTTTGGAGACTCAAAAACCACCGCATCTTGGCGTTCTTCTTTAGCCCTATGCATCCAGGTGAGTGGGGCATGGTCATTGATGAGGGTGAAGTGGCGCCCCAGCAGGTTGTATTTCAGGCTTTCCTGAGCCCACTTTACTGCCAGCCTCTTTCTCAACGACTGAGTAGTTGGTTTCCCGTGGTTCCAGCTTCCTGATTAAAAACAGGATGGGGTGTTCCACCTTCTACCTCTTGGGATAGCACTGCTCCCAAGCCAGCCTCTGAGGCATCCGTCTGAACCATAACTCTCAAAGTCTGGTACCACCAGCACTGGATTACACAGAGAGCCTCCTGTAATGTCTAAATGCTTTGGTGGCCCTTTCATCCCATTTGACCATGTTTGGCCCTCTGGCTATTAACCCCGTCAGCCCTAGGAAGGCTCGAACCTGCTTCTTATTTACTGGTTTCGGCCATTCTCTAATTGCCTTCACCTTCTTATGTTGGGGTTTGATTAACCCTCTTCCCACAGTGTATCCCAGATACTCTGTTTCCTCTAACCCACATAACACTTGGCAGGGTTTGCCGTGAGCCCTGCCTTTCTAGGGCGTCTAACACTGCCTGTACCCGGGGTAAGTGGGATTCCCAATCTGGGCTGTAGATCCCACGTCATCTAAATAGCTGGGGCATATGCTTTTTGTGCGAGTTTTAGGACTTTGTCCATGAAGCCGTTGAAGGTGGCTGGGGCCCCGTGTAAGCCGAATGGCATGACGGTGTATTAGAAACAAACCGTCAGGTGTTGCAAACTGTCTTTTCTTTGGCCCTGGGGGTCAGAGAATTTGCCAGTACCCTTTTGTCAGATCAAGAGTATTGTGTACGAACATTACCAATTTTTCTCAGTATTTCATCTACTCGGGGCATGGGGTAGGCATCAAACTTGGAGATTTCATTTACCTTCCGAAAGTCGTTACAGAACCGCAAAAGACCCATCGGGCTTGGAGACCATCACAATTGGGCTAGACCACTCACTATGTGACTCTTGATCACTCAGCTGTCAACATTTTCTCCGCCTCTGCTCTAATCGCGGCCCGTCGAGCCTCGGGTACCCGATATGGCCTCATACTCACTTTTCTCCCTGGTAGGAAAGCGATATCATGAGCCGTAACCTCAGTTCGGCCAGGTATCTCTGAAAACACATCTCTGTTCTTCTGGATCAGGGTCTTTACTTCCCTGTACTTGTGCTGGGGACAGAGTGGGTGAGATATTGACTTCGGCTGTCTCCTGAGTGTGTGTGGGGTATGTGACCATTAGTGTTTTCTCTCTCTCTCCATGATTTTAACAGATTTATGTGATAAATCTGTTCCTGGAACAAATCAACCTGGCTGTCGGGATCCGATAATTGACTCTCCTATTCTCTCCAGTACTTCATATGGTCCTTTCCATGTGCCCAGTAGTTTACACTATACCGTGGGGATCAGCACTAACACCTTATCTCCCGGTTGAAATTCCCTCAGGGTAGCCTGCGGTTATAAGTGTGCGCTGGGTATATGCCCTTTGTCTCATGTGCTCTCTGACGATGGGCATGACTGTGGCTTCCTGTCTTGCATTGCCGTGACGTGCTCTATGACACTAATGTCACGGGGTGGATTAGTGCTCCCAGGTTTCAGGGCGATGTCTAGATTCCCGGGGATGCCTCTCCCATATGCCAGCTCAAAGGAGAAAACTGACGGGGCTTGAGGAACCTCTCCCCTGGCGACTGAGCATCGAGATCTGACAGCATTACAGTAGTTCTTCCCATCCTTATCGATTACCTTCCTGAGCATTGACTTCAGGGTCCGGTTGAATCTCTCCTTGTGACCAGTCCGTCCGTCTGAGGATGGTAAGCCGATGTCTAAACTGTTTCACCTGCCACAGTTTACAAGGTCCGCTCATAATTCGTGACATAAAGGGGTCCCCTGGTCGGTAAGGAACTCCTTTGGAACCCCTACCCTGGTGAACAAGAGCACTAATTCCTTTGCAATATTCTTGGAAGCCATCGTCCGAAGAGGAATGGCTTCTGGGTAACGAAGTGGCATAATCTAGAATGACCAGAATGTATTGGTGCTCTCTGGCGGATTTGGGTAGTGGGCCCACTAAATCCATAGCTATCCTCTCAAATGGTGTTTCGATTATGGGGAGTGGCACTAACGTGCTTCTAACAGCTGGTCGGGGAGCTGTTAACTGGCCTCCAGGCACTCTCCACAATGCCGAGCCACTTCAGCTTGAATTCCTGGCCAGTAAAACCTCCTTACAATCCGGTCTCGGGTTTATCGATACCAAGGTGTCCACCCAGAATGTGCCCATGAGCTAGATCCAGTACTGTCCTCCGGTACCGAGTGGGAACCAACAACTGTTCTACCACATCAACCCCTATTTTAGAGACTCTGTACACCAAACCCTTTTTCATGATGAAGTGGGGAAAACTATTAGGCATCATACCAAAATTTATGGGAGTACCATCTACGACCTGCACATCTGCTCTAGCTTGCTGCAGGGTTGGATCCTGGTTTTGGGCCGTCCCAAAATTAGTCAAGGAACCTGCCAGGTCTGCGGGTTCTAGTTCGTCGTCCTCTGGATTCAGACCGACCCCAGCCCCACTAGTACCGGGCTGTTCGTTATCAGCGAGGTTTGCCACTTCATCCTCCTCCTCCCCTACTAGCACTTGTGATGTTGTCCCCTGGGAGACCTCTTTTCCTGGCTTTGGTTGAAGGCCCCATGCTTATTCCTGCTTGGTCAGGGTTGTTGGCTTCTCAAATATGCCATTCTTGTGGCCTAACTTCGCAAAGTTAGGAAAGTCTCTACCAAATATTGCATCATATGGCATCTTTGGGAGCACACCGACCTCATAATCCAGCAGACCTTCCTCTGTTTGTATGCTCACTAAGGCCGTGGGGTACAGACGGGTATCCCCATGAATGCATGTAACACTGATATCCTGTCTTGTATCCAGTTTATGATTCGGCACTAGGCTTGCAACGACCAGGGTTAGCATACTGCCGGAATCCAGCAGTGCTTCAACCTCTTTCCCTTCAACCTTCACCCTGCACATATGTTTGTTTCTTGATCTTTCAAGTACAGTGGTTACAACAGGACATGCATACCGTATATCATCTTCATTTTCACCGAGGTTACATTGCATTGGCTCTTCTTTAATAGGGCAGTAGGCTGCAATATGTCCTGGTTGATTACAATTGTAACAGATAATAGGGGTTCGGGGGAGACCCCTCGACACCCAGTCCCGGTTTCCGTTTTTTCCCTTAGTGTCTCGGCCTGATTCTGATTCTTTCCTCATGGCCCCCACGCTGCTCTCTTCCCCCTCTATATGCTGAGGCAGCCTTACCCTGTCCGCTGGTTTTGCCCATGCCTGGAGACGGGGAATCTTTCCTCCTGTGCCTGCTCAGCTGTTCCTGCCATACAATACCGTTCAACCAGGCCCACGAGATGGTTGGCGGAAAATTACCTCGTTCTGGCCTTCGCTCGTCTCACTTCTTGGGGTAGACCTCGCTGAAACTGGTTGGTACGATGTCTCGGCTTGATCTCGGCGGATGACCGGGTCTCAATTGCCCAACCGAACACGTGCCAGGTGAATCAAGTCGAACATCTGTGTTCGTGGGGTTGTCCTGATACATTCGCATTGCATCCTGATGAGCTATTTGTTGAGCTCTTGTTGGCGGCCACCGCTTGTAACAGGGCCTGTATGGCTCCCTCCATACTCATATTCCTGAGAAACTGTCCTAACCAAACAAAGCCACAAAAAAAACCTGACTCCCCTTTGGAGTGCTAACTGAACATTTTTTTTTTCTTCTACCTAACCAGGGGTATGGTTAGTCCATGCCCGCATCCTCCACCACGTGTGACAAACCTCTTCAAGGTTAGGAGCGTTTGTCACAAACTAAGTGGTAAACTGTCACCAAATCGCCCAAGAATGAGAGTTCTTTCGAACAGGACAGTACCTGTGTGTTTGTTTCTCCGTCCTGGTCCACCCAGGCCGTAGGCGAAGTCAAGGATAGCAGGGTTCGGTACATGAATCAGGTTCTCGGTAGGTCCAGGTCCAAACGCCAACAGGTAAGTCGAAAACAGTCCAACTCATACACGGTAAATCCAGCCAATCTCTATTGTCTCTTTCTCTATTGTTCATAGATCCTTCCAGCACTCTCTTCTTCTCTTCCTGGTTTTTCTTGACCCTTTATCTGTGGGTTGGCTCCACCTTCTGAGGGTTCCCCTTGCTTCTGGGACTTGTAGTTTTGGTGGTCGGCCATTTTGTGATCTGTAGTTCTGACAGGGGTGGCCATTTTAGTGATCGGGCAGAGCCCGTTTATTAGTTCTGCTCTCACATATCTGCCATTTACCACTCGACCCCCTTCTTTGCCACAGGCACATCAATGCGAGCTGTGGCAAGAAGGTTTGCTGTGTCTGTCAGCGTAGTGTCCAGAGCATGAAGGCGCTACCAGGAGACAGGCCAGTACATCAGGAGACGTGGAGGAGACCGTAGGAGGGCAACAACCCAGCAGCAGGACCGCTACCTCCACATTTGTGCAAGGAGGAGAACTGCCAGAGCCCTGCAAAATGACCTCCAGCAGGCCACAAATGTGCATGTGTCTGTTCAAACGGTCAGAAACAGACTCCATGAGGGTGGTATGAGGGCCCGACGTCCACAGGTGGGGGTTGTGCTTACAGCCCAACACTGTGCAGGACGTTTGGTAATTGCCAGAGAACACCAAGATTGGCTTTCAAATGACCTCGACCGCAGATGTCCTCTCACAATGAAAAGCTAGGCATGGATGTTCCACCCAGGGCCTGTTCGATCAGACAGAGAGCTAGTCTTATCTTAAGTAATTTTCTCAAGTGAAGTGCAGGAGAAAATGGCTTAAGATGGTTTTGTCATTGTGTCCCAGACATGAAGGACACAAAACACCTAGAATCAGTCTAGGGTACATGTTTTCTATAGTTTATCTGTGTTAGACATGACACAGGACTAGTCTAACCCTTTCTTATACTCAGACAAACGTACCCCGGAAATTACTTATTCATATACAAGGGGCTGACAAGCTAACTCCATAAATTCACTACAAAAATTCCCAAATGTTTAAACTTTTCAAACTCAGGCCTCCCCCACACACTACATAAATTCCCAACTGTTTCAAATGTTCAGACACATTCAACAGTTCAACAAGGTCACTACACATTATCACCAGGATATTTTTATTGCAAACATTTGCTTAACTTCAAAGGAACAGCTGCGCTATCATGTTACATAAACACTCACTCGATAGCATGAGAACATCCGGGCAGGATGACCATAAAAGGGTATAAATACATGACACTAAAAATAGCTCATCAATCATTTTTTAACATATTCCGTCTAATATATTCTCTCTACAGATCACAGCATATTGAATATATTAAACATTGTTATCATTAGCACTAGCATAGGATTAACATTAACATACATTACTGTTTAATTTAACACACCTACTCATTCAAGTTTGAACACACCTACTCATTCAAGGGTTTGGAATAACATGTAGTCATGTAGTTCTCTCAACCAGCTTTGTGAGGAACTCTCCTTTTCACACCTCCTCCATGCTTCACGGTGGGAACAACACATGCTGAGATCATCCGTTCACCGACTGTGCATCTCACAAAGACAAAAATATCAAATTTGGACTCATCAGACCAAAGGACAGATTTCCACTGGTCTAATGTCCATTACTCATGTTTCTTGGTCCAATCAAGTCTCTTCTTCTTATTGGTGTCCTGTAGTAGTGGTTTCATAGCAGCAATTTGACCAAGCAGGCCTGATTCAAGCAGTCTCCTCTGAGCAGTTGATGTTGATATGTGTCTGTTAATTGTGAAGCATTTATTTGGGCTGCAATCTGAGGTGCA
>NW_027000822.1:0-8217 GCF_036934945.1 Oncorhynchus masou masou
AACGTGACAGTACCCCAAAGGTGCGGACTCCGGCCGCAAAACCTTGACCTATAGGGAAGGGTCTGGGTGGGCGTCTGTCCGCGGTGGTGGCTCTGGCGCGGGACGCGGACCCCACTTCACCATTGTCTTAGTCCGCCTTATAGTCCGCCTCCGTGGCTTCCTAACCATGGCCACCCTTCTCAATGACCCCACCGGACAGATGGGCAGCTCGGGACAGAGGGACAGCTCGGGACAGAGGGGCAGCTCGGGACAGAGGGACAGCTCGGGACAGAGGGGCAGCTCGGGACAGAGGGGCAGCTCGGGACAGAGGGGCGGACGCTCTGGCGCCTCTGGGCTGAGGGGCTCTGGCGCCTCAGACTCCGGCAGCAGCGCCGGGCAGGCGGGAGACTCCGGCAGCAGCGCCGGGCAGACGGGACCACCTGTAGGGAGGAGACAGAGAGACAGCCTGGTGCGTGGGGCTGCCACCGGAACCACCAGGCTGGTGCAAACAGCCTTGGCACCACTTTCCCAGGCTGGACAACCACTCTAGCCCGGACCCTCCAGAGTGCAGGCACAGGTTGAACCAGGCTGTGGGAAAGCACGGGAGATCTAGTGCTTACTACGCGCACCTCTCCCTTTGGCTCCACTCCCACATTTGCCCGGCACGAGCGGAGCGCAGGCAGAGGACGTACTGCACCCTCCTAGCGCCCCAGAGACACAGCACGCAGAGCCGGCGCAGGATACCCTGGACCAAAACTGCGTACCGGCGACCAGACCCGCTGAGCAGGCACCATACGCCCTGGCTCGATGCCCGCACTCGCATGACACTCTCGGGGGGCTGCCCTATAGCGCACCGGGCTATGGACACGTACTGGCGACACCGTGCGCTTAACCGCATAACACGGTGCCTGACCAGTAACATGCTGCTTATAATATGCACGAGGAGTGAGCTCAGGTCTGCTACCTGGCTTAGCTCCACACCTCATGTGCCCCCACACCTCGTGTTCCCCCCCAAACAATTTTGGGGCTGCCTCTCTGCCTCTTGCACTGCCGTGCTGGCTTTGCCAACCTCATTCTCCTGTAATCTTCCTTGCACTGCTCCATCGAATCCCAGGCGGGCTCCGGCACTCTCCCTGGGTCGACCGCCCACCTGTCTATCTCCTCCCAAGTTGTGTAGTCCAGATTCTGCTCCCATGTCCCGAAATCCTGACCTCGCTGTTGCTGTTCCTGCTGCTGCTGCCTCTGTTCCTTCTCCTGCTGCTGCTTTTGCTGCAGCTGCTGTTTACCACGCCGCTTGGTCCTGTTGTGGTGGGTGATTCTGTAAGGGATTTCTTCCATTGACGGAGAGGCGGACCAAAGCACAGCGTGGTTATTTTGATTCATGTTTTAATAAATCACTTCACATGAACAAACTTACAAAAACAAGAACTGTGAAAACCCTAACCGTCCTATCTGGTGCAAACACAGAAACAGGAACAATCACCCACAAACACACAGTGAAACCCAGGCTACCTAAGTATGATTCTCAATCAGAGACAACTAATGACACCTGGCTCTGATTGAGAACCATACTAGGCCGAACATAGAAATACCCAAAATATAGAACAAACAAACAGACTGCCCACCCAACTCACGCCCTGACCATACTAAATAAAAACAAAACGAAGGAAATAAAGGTCAGAACGTGACAGTGGCTGAGGAAAGTCAGTACTCCCATATATAAGTGAAACCCAAATCAATGTAGCTCAAATAAAATAACATTTTATTCGTCACATGTGCCGAATAATGTAGGTAGAGTTATTGAGAGTACCAGCGGTGTAAAGAGGGGGGCAAATCAAATAGTCTCGGTAGCCATTTGATTAGATGTTCAGGAATCTAATGGCTTGGGGTAGAAGCTGTTTAGTAGCCTCTTGGACCTAGACTTGGCACTCCGGTACCGCTTGCCGTGCGGTAGCAGAGAGAACAGTCTATGACTAGGGTGGCTGGAGTCTTTGACAATTTTTAGGGCCTTCCTCTGACCCCGCCTGGTATAGAGGTCCTGGATGGCAGGAAGCTTCGCCCCAGTGATTTACTGGGCCGTTCGCACTACCCTCTGTAATGCATTGCAGTCGGAGGCCGAGCAATTGCCATACCAGGCAGTGATGCAACCAGTCAGGATGCTCTCGATGGTGCAGCTGTAGAACCTTTTGAGGATCTGAGGACCCATGCCAAATATTTTCAGTCTCCCGAAGGGGAATACGTTTTGTCGTGCTCTTCACGACTGTCTTGGTGTGCTTTGACCATGTTAGTTTGTTGGTGATGTGGACACCAAGGAACTTGAAGCTCTCAACCTGCTCCACTGCAGCCCCGTTGATGAGAATGGGGGCGTGTGTAACGGTTTTCTTGAGGTGAAGGGAGAGGCGGACCAAAACGCAGGTGGTGCTTATTCATATTTAATATATAAAGACACTATACATGAATAAACTAACAAAACAAGAAACGTGAAAACTCAAAAACAGCCCTATCTGGTGCAAACACAGAGACAGAACAATCACCCACAAACACACAGTGAAACCCAGGCTACCAAAGTATGATTCTCAATCAGAGACAACTAATGACACCTGCCTCTGATTGAAAACCATACTAGGCGGAAACATAGAAAAACCCAAATCATAGAAAAACAAACATAGACTGCCCACCCCAACTCACACCCTGACCATACTAAATAATGACAAAACAAAGGAAATAAAGGTCAGAACGTGACAGTGTGCTCTGTCCTCTTTTTCCTGTTGTCCATAATCATCTCCTTTGTCTTGATCACGTTGAGGGAGAGGTTGTTGTCTTGGCACTACATGGCCAGGTCTCTGACCTCCTCCATATAGGCTGTCTCGACGTTGTCGTTGATCAGGCCTACCACTGTTGTGTCATCTGCAAATTGAATGATGGTATTTGGAGTCGTGCCTGGCCGTGCAGTCATGAGTGAACAGGGAGTACAGGAGGGGACTGAGCACGCAGCCCTGAGGGGCCCTGTGTTGAGGATCAGTGTGACGGATGTGTTGTTACCTACCCTTACCACCTGGGGGCAGCCCGTCACGAAGTTCAGGATCCAGTTGCAGAGGGAGCTATTTAGTCCCAGGGTCCTTAGCTTATTGATGAGCTTTGTGGGCCCTATGGTGTTGAACACTGAGCTGAAGTGTTATGTACTTGAGTGAAGACCCAAAAGCGGTTTTAACAGAAAACAGAGTTCTTTAATGAAAAACAGGAATGGCATAAATCCTCTTCCAACGTAGTCAATGGAACAAAAAGAACGTTAGTATAATGCAGGATGCACCTGCCAGGCAGACTCCGACAGGATAGGACAAGGTGGAAGCAAACGGGACGACAGCTTGCTTCTGGCATCAAAAACACAAACAAGAATCAGACACTGAAAGTAGCAGGAACAGAGAGAGAAATAGAGACCTAATCAGAGGGGGAAGAGAGAACAGGTGGGAAAGAGTGACTGAGCTAGTTAGGGGAGATGTAGAACAGCTGAAGAATGAGAGACAGAGAAGGTAACCTAAAAAGACCAGCAGAGAGAGACAGAGTGAAGAGAAAGGACAGGAACAGACATAACAAGACATGACAGTACCCCCCCACTCACCGAGCGCTCCTGGCGCACTCCGAGGAGGAAACCTGGCAGGCAACGAAGGAAATCATCGATCAGCGAACGGTCCAGCACGTCCCGAGAGGGAACCCAACTCCTCTCCTCAGGACCGTACCTCCCAATCCACTAGGTACTGATGACCACGGCCCCGAGGGCGCATGTCCAAAATCTTACGAGCCCTGTAGATGGGTGCGCCTCGACAAGGATGGGGGGGAGGGACGAGGGGGGCGCGAAGAACGGGCTTAACACAGGAGACATGGAAGACCGGGGTGAACGCGACGAAGATAGCGCTGGAGAAGAAGTCGCACTGCGACAGGATTAATGACCTGAGAAATACGGAACGGACCAATGAATCGGGCCAACTTGCGAGAAGCTGTCTTAAGGGGAAGGTTCTGAGTGGAGAGCCATACTCTCTGACCGCAACAATATCTAGGACTCTTGGTCCTACGCTATTAGCGGCCCCCTCACAGTCTGCGCCTATTACGGCAAAGTGCCGACCTGACCCCTTCCAGGTGCGCGCAGCTGGACAAAAGCCTGAGCGGAGGGGACGCAGGACTCGGCAAGCTGAGATGAGAACAGCGGAGGCTGGTACCCGAGGCTACTCTGAAAAGGAGATAGACCGGTAGCAGACGAGGGAAGCGAGTTGTGGGCGTACTCTGCCCAGGGAGCTGTTCTGACCAAGACGCAGGGTTACAAAAAGAAAGACTGCGCAAAATGCGACCAACAGTCTGATTGGCCCGTCGGTTTGACCGTTAGACTGGGGATGAAAGCCGGACGAGACTGACGGAAGCCCCAATCAAACGGCAAAACTCCTCCAAAATTGAGACGTGAACTGTGGGCCTCTGTCGGAAACGACGTCAGACGGAAGGCCATGAATTCGGAAAACATTCTCCTCGATAATGATCTGAGCCGTCTCCTAGCAGAAGGGAGCTTATCGAGAGGAATGAATGAGCCGCCTTAGAGAATCTATCGACAACCGTAAGAATAACTGTCTTCCCCGCTGATGAAGCAGTCCGGTGATAAAATCTAAAAGCGATGTGAGACCACGGTCGAGAGGGAATGGGAAGCGGTCTGAGACGGCCGGCAGGAGGAGAGTTCCTAGATTTAGTCTGCGCGCAGACCTAACAAGCGCGGCGATAACGACGCCACGTTCCCGAGTGGGCCACCAGAAACGCTGGCGAATGGAAGCGAGCGACTGAACGCCGGGGTGGCCGGCTAACTTGGCAGAGGGCCCACTGAAGAACGGCCGGACGAGCAGGAACGGGAACGAACAGAAGGTTCCTAGGACAAGCTCGCGGCGACGGAGTGTGAGCGCAGTGCTATTTTTACTCGCCTCTCAATTCCCAGACAGTCAACCCGACAACACGCCCGTCAGGGAGAATCCCTCGGGGTCGGTGGAGGACCCTCAGAAGAACTGAAGAGACGAGATAAAGCATCAGGCTTGGTGTTTTTGAGCCCGGACGATAAGAAATAACAAACTCAAACGAGCGAAAACAGAGCCCAACGAGCCTGACGCGCATTAAGTCGCTTGGCTGAACGGATGTACTCAAGGTTCCTATGGTCAGTCCAAACGACAAAAGGAACGGTCGCCCTCCAACCACTGTCGCCATTCGCCTAGGGCTAAGCGGATGGCGAGCAGTTCGCGATTACCAACATCATAGTTACGTCTGACGGCGATAAGCGATGAGAGAAAAACGCGCAAGGATGGACCTTGCCGTCAGAGAGAGAGCGAGAAAGAATGGCTCCCACGCCCACCTCTGACGCGTCAACCTCAACAACAAACTGACTAGAGATGTCAGGTGTACAAGAATAGGTGCGGATGTAAAACATTCTTAAGAAGATCAAAAGCTCCCGGGCGGAAACGGACCACTTAAAGCACGCCTTAACAGAAGTAAGGGCTGTGAGGGGAGCTGCCACCTGACCGAAATTACGGATGAAACGACGATAGAAATTAGCGAAGCCCAGAAAGCGCTGCAGCTCGACGCGTGACTTAGAACGGGCCAATCAATGACAGCCTGGACCTTAGCGGGATCCATCTTAATGCCTCAGCGGAAATAACGGAACCGAGAAATGGGACAGAGGCGGCATGAAAAGTGCACTTCTCAGCCTTCACATAAAGACAGTTCTCCAAAAGGCGCTGGAGGACGCGGGCACCACAAGCTGAACATGAATCGAGAGACGGTGAAAAATCAGATATCGGCCCAGCATAAACGAAAACAAAAATGTTCAGCATGTTTCTCAGGACGTCGTTAACTAGTGCCTGAAAGACAGCTGGAGCGTTAACGAGGCCGAAAGGAAGAACCCGGTATTCAAAGTGCCCTAACGGAGTGTTAACGCTGTCTTCCACTCGTCCCCTCCCTGATGCGCACGAGATGGTAGGCGTACGAAGGTCCAACTTGGTGAAAAACCTGGCTCCCTGCAGGATCTCGAAGGCTGAAGACATAAGAGGAAGCGGATAACGATTCTTAACTGTTATGTCATTCAGCCTCGATAATCCACGCATGGGCTTAGGACCCGCCCTTCTTCTGAACAAAAAAACCTGGCCCGGCGGGAGAGGAGGAGGAGACTATGGTACCGGCGTCGAGCGAAACCGACAAATAATCCCGGGAGAGCCTTACGTCGGGAGCCGACAGAGAGTATAATCTACCCGGGGGGTAGTTCCCGGAAGGAGATCACTACAGTCATACGACCGTGGAGGGAGAGAAGTGGCCTTGGAACGACTGAACACCGTGCGCAGACGATACTCCTCCGGCACCCCTGTCACCGCCAGGCTCCTCCTGTGAAGAAGAGACAGAGGAAACAGGGAGGGATAGCAGACATTAAACAGGTCACATGACAAGAAACATTCCAGGATAGGATAGTATTACTAGACCAATTAATAGAAGGGTTATGGCGCACTAGCCAGGGATGACCCAAAACAACAGGTGTAAAAGGTGAACGAAAAATTAAAAAGGAAATGGTTTCGCTATGATTACCAGAGACAGTGAGGGAAAGGCAGCGCCTCACGCTGAATCTGGGGAGAGAACTACCATCTAAAAGCGAACAAGGCTCCCCTAACTGTCTGAGAGGAATGTCATGTTCCCAGCCCAGGTCTCGGCCCATAAACAGCCCTCCGCCCCAGAGTCTATCAAGGCACTGCAGGAAGCAGATGAACCGGGCCAGCGGAGATGGACCGGAAAGGTAGTGCGTGATCCAGAAGGAGAGGCCTGAGTAGTTGCGTCCACCAGTAGCCCTCCTCTTACTGATGAGCTCTGGGCTTTTACTGGACATGAGGTGACAAAATGACCAGCGGAGCCGCAGTAGAGACAGAGGCGATTGGTGATTCTCCGTCTTCTCCTTGGCCGAGATGCGGATACCCCCAGCTGCATAGGCTCAGCATCCGAGCCGGCGGAGGAGGGTGGCAGTGGATGCGGCAGGTGGCAGTGATGTGGAGAGGGGGAGCAACGGAGAACGCGAGCTCCCTTCCACGAGCTCGGGCGACGAAGATCAAACCGTCGCTTCTATGCGAATAGCGAGAGCTATTAAGGAGTCCAGACTGGAAGGAACCTCCCGGGAGAGGATCTCATCCTTAACCCCGACGAGGAGACTCTTCCAGAAAACGAGCGAGCAAAGCCGTCTGCTCCAGTCACTAGAGGCAGCGAGAGTGCTAAACTCACAGAATAATCCGTTATGGGATCGATTCCCCTGACATAGGGAAGACAGGGCCCTGGAAGCCTCCTCCCCCAAAAACAGAACGGTCAAAAACCCGTATCATCTCCTCCTTAAAGTCCTGATACTGGTTAATACACTCCAGCCCGCTTCTTCTCCCAGATTGCCGTGCCCCACTCACGCGCCCCGTCCGGTAAGGGGAGAAATGACGAGGCGGCGGGCTGCGCTCCTGGAGTGTTGGGCTGGAGAGAGAACACCACATCACACTGAGTGAGGAATGAGCGGCACTCAGTGGGCTCCCAGAGTAACACGGCGGGTTGTTGATCCTGGGCTCCTGAGACTCGGAAAACTGGAAGCGGGGCGGTGATCGAGGTGGAGTTGGTGAACCTGTCTTGTGAGGTCGGAGACTTGGACGGCCAGGGTCTCAACGGCATGTCAAGCAGCAGACAATTCTCCTCAGGTCTGCCTAGCACGTCTTCTCGATCTCGACGGCGAGGAAAAGGGCTCGGAGCCGCTGGGTCCATTCTTGGTCTGATTCTTCTGTTATGTACTTGAGTGAAGACCCAAAAGCTGCTTTAACAGAAAACAGAGTTCTTTAATGAAAACAGGAATGGCTAAATCCTCTTCCAACGTAGTCAATGGAACAAAAAGAACGCAGTATAATGCAGGATGCACCTGCCAGGCAGACTCCGACAGGATAGGACAAGGTGGAAGCAAACGGGACGACAGCTTGCTTCTGGCATCAAAAACACAAACAAGAATCAGACACTGAAAGTAGCAGGAACAGAGAGAGAAATAGAGACCTAATCAGAGGGGGAAGAGAGAACAGGTGGGAAAGAGTGACTGAGCTAGTTAGGGGAGATGTAGAACAGCTGAAGAATGAGAGACAGAGAAGGTAACCTAAAAAGACCAGCAGAGAGAGACAGAGTGAAGAGAAAGGACAGGAACAGACATAACAAGACATGACA
>NW_027000823.1:0-8217 GCF_036934945.1 Oncorhynchus masou masou
GTCTTTGTGATTGAATCTGTGTTTTAAATGCACTGCTCGACTGAGGGACCTTATAGATAATTGCATGTGTGGGGTACAGAGATGGGGTATTAATATAAATAATCATGTTATACACTATTATTGCACACAGGGTGAGTTCATGCAACTTATTATGTGACTTGTTAAGCAACTTTTGACTCTTGAACTTATTTAGGCTTGCCATACCAAAGAGGTTGAATACTGTACTCATTGACTCAAGATATTTCATATTTCAATTTTAATTTAATAATTTGTAAACATTTCAAAAAACATAATTCAACTTTGACATGATGGGTTATTGTCTGTAGGCCAGTGACAAAAAAAATCTCAATTTTAATTCAGGCTGTAACACAACAAAATGTGGAACATGTCAAGGGGTGTGAATACTTTCTAAAGGCACTGTACATATTTAGCTTCCAGTCAATGTATTTATACCAGGTTGAGAGTCTCATCTTTCAGATACAAATAGAACTGAGTTGGTTAGATAATAGACCAATAAACAGAGAGTTCCAAATAATAATTTTCCCCTACCCACTCAGACCAACTCCCAGGCAGTCCTAGCAAAATTCTTTCTTGAGAAATTGCTCTTTGCTGAGAAGCTATTTTGTTTCTTTTTCACCATTCTAATTGGGGGAAACACACAGTAATGTACCTAACTGTTACCCAAAAACATCTGTATTGGACTTTTAAGCTCAAAATATGTTTGCACTTTTTGGGTTAAATGTAATTTAAAATCACACCGAAGCATAGAAAAGTAAAGCATTTTCCATTCAAATGCATTCAGTATGGGATCTTACCTATAACTGCCATCAATAGTAGAAAACACCAGAGTATATCCATGGCATGGTTCTCTTGAGACCCACATTGCTCAGCGGCAACCGCTATGTTAACATGACATTCAACAAGAGCTGAGGTGCACAAGTACGCTATATACAATGACTTAGAAGTGACTAAAGTGAGGTGGTCTGTGTCAAACGAGCTGTTGCTTCAATATTTAACCATCACCTCTCTTTGATCTCTAAATAGGATTTATTATAGCCTTGGTGTGAGGACAGGAGGAAGTGATGCGATGGCAAGGCAATACATAAGAGATATGTAGCTCCAATGGAGCTACCATTGTAGAAGATAACAAAGGGTTGTAAATTGTATAGCTTGTTATTCACATGCGGCAATAAATATTCTTCGTACCTTATTTTTATTTTTAATTCTCTGCAACCAACCAACCGATCAACGCTCTAGATGCAAGGACTGACAGTCCATGACAACCACATGATTTCTTTAACCATGTTTTGAAGCTATACCTTGTTTGTTTACAATGGAATGGTTGGACAAATGCATTAATGAATGAATGAATGTGTCTTGTTTTGGATTCAAGGTTTCCAGCAAGACAATAACCCCAGTACTAATCAAAATCCACCCCAAAAAATGGTTAATTGACCACATAATCAACATTTTGCAATGGCCATCTCAGTTTCCAGGCTTGAAAACCCATTGAAAACCTGTGGTTTGAATTGAAGGGGCAGTCCATAAGGAATTGTGTAAGATCCATCCCAATGTGTTCTCCAATCTCATAAAACATTTGAAGACAAGGCTCAGTGTTGTTATCCTCGCAAGGGGATGTTGCTAGAGTATTGAACATTTTGACCCCTATCTTCCTGAGACATTTTTTGTATTACTTGTTAAACATCTCTTTCTCTGAGCAATTGTATTAGTATAATTAGCATAGAATATAGCTCAGTATTTGCATTCTTTATTTTTATCAGGGGTGCCAATAATTATGGACCTGACTGTATATGACTCTGCAACACTACAGCACAAGAGGGTTCAATGCAATCCAACACATTTATACTACCTTATAAATTAACTTAATTTTATCAACGGTTTTGCAGTAATTGAGTGGAATCAGCTGTGAATTGGTCAAGTGTCCATGAGAAAGTTCACTGTGACTTCTGTTGATCCTGCAGTTACTGCAAGCCGTCCTTTGCCAGATCCATCTACAGGAAACACTTGCTCGCACTCTCAATTGTATCTGTTGAATGGTTTATCACGCTCCCAATCTCTGATAAGAGCGGAATGTGATACTCAACTCATGCGATTCCTCCATGGAAAACTCGCTGACAATGTCTTTTCAACACAAAATGGTATTTCACACAGGTCAATTCCGTCTGTTAAAGTTTTACAACACTGACATGAGATTGTACTAGGGCTGTTACGGTGACCATATTACCGCCACACCGGCAGTCACGAGTCATGAGCGCAGTCACATTCCATGTGACCGTTTAGTTTTGTGACACAGTAACGAGGCTACTCCACTCTCTGAATGCTGCTGATGGTCATTAGTAGCCTCACAAACTTGCTGACTGCCTGGCACTCAGCACTCTATTGTCCCTCAAATCACTCTGACATCATTGCAAATGTTTTCGAAGAAATCTAGTCAAACACCCCATGAGGGTCATGCTGCGTAACATTTGTATAGGCTATGCGTGAGAAAACAGAGTTTTGATGGCCTCTATTTAAAAAAAGAGGATCCTATCAGCTTTCTATAGACTAGGCCTACTATATTTATTTATTTATCAGATTTCCTAATGTAAGCACATTGCTTTGTTTTACCTGGCATGAATGTGAACCACAGGAAAAGCGTACTCCATTCCCTATATAAATGCATAGATGACATGTTCTTTTAATTCCCATGCCTGTTCGAGACGGGTGGGGGGATAACCTGGCTTGGGGGTCTGCCCTCAGAATTTTGGGGGGCGTCTATAGCTCATTTCCTTCATTTCTAGGACTGGCCCCAACTAAAAAAAAAATACTGTCCCAGAGTATGTTTGGAATATTTATTTATTGCACAGAAGGACAAGTTGACCAATAGAATATGTCAACTTTTGTACTATGGGGGAATAGTAGATTGACATGTTTTTGCTGTTCGTTAGGCCTGCTCATCTTGTTGGCTCACTAAAAGTAGGCTAAATGTTGACAGTTCTAACATCTTCAATATGAGAATTCAATAGAGGGACATGCATTTGCATCCCCGATGTGTTTGTCTTCACTTGTAGCGTACTTCTTAGCTGAGATGTCTGTGAGAAGGACCCGATCACGTGATGGGCATTGACTAATAAGAATTGAGATATCTGAGAGATCCATGTGAGTGAGAGGTGCTTCGGAGCACAGCAGCTAGAGGGGAATTATAATTATTATATTCAGCCCAAGGGCATAACGGCCACTTTGACTGCAAAAGGCATGGTTTTTTAGGTTACATTGCGGCCACACTAGGGGCATGCCGCTGGGATATTTGAAGCCTGGTGAGAATATTATCAAGTGCTTGTGCACAAGAAACAAATCAGAGCTCATGCCTTTCATGCAACTTTTTCAAATCATCATTAGAATTAGAATGTATTAAAAATCTAAACATATATCCCAACGTTTGTATCACAACTAAAGTTGCATGAATTAAGCCTATAGGAGGACCTGTTTATTTTTTTAACCACTCAACACAGAATAGCCGCGCGCGTGTGTGTGTGCGTGCGTGCGTGCGTGCGTGTGTGCGTGTGTGTGTGTGTGTGACGATCGGTGCTGCTTAAGACTATGGAGGATTTTTTTAAATGTTATGAGCATGTTCTTATTTCTATTACAGCATATTGGGTGACTGTCATTCATATTCCATTCACCCAGCTCAATATTACATCAATAGTTTTAGGCTCCTACATGATATTCGATTTTTCCCTATACCTATCATGAGGTTGCTTCAACCTAGTCTACAAAATGGCGCCACTTTGGTTTTAGAAGTGGGGGGACATAACCTGGTGGGGGGGCCGCCTCCATATAGAAGGTTTTCAGCCAGACCGACCAGCCAGCCCAAGCCCCCTGCACGCCCGACCCCCATCAGTCTAGTCGTAACTTAACTCTCTCCCAATACAATTTCCTTCCCAGTTCATCTCTTTAGTGTTTTTAATTCCCAAGGGAAAGGTTTGGAAACAAAAAACCCCACCTCAAATGTACATTAATACACAGAAATAGCACATCCTCCATAGGACTGAGCAGCCCAGCCTCTAGGGATTGCCTAAATAGGAATCTCCCTTGACTTGGGCATGTTTTCAATACAGACTCCCTTTAGTCGTACTGAAATTCCATATAAGGCATCCAGACCTTATGAAAGTTGCTCAGTATACCCTTAATCTTGTAATAAATCAAATCTAGTGACACATAACTTGACATTGTGGGAGGATAACCAACCTTCCAATTAATGGCAATGCTTTTCTTAGCTGCTATAAATGCTTAGTTACACAGTTTCTTCAGATAACCGTCCCCAGTATCAACATTTCCCGCGCAAGAGCAAAAACAGGGTGATTTCACCTCCTGATAGATTATTATGACTGACCATGTTAGGGCAAAAAAAAACAATGAATCATGCTCTCTTTCTATCCATCTGTCTCTCGTCTGCAGGTATGTCTTGATGTGAGAGAGGAAGCCAAGTCCCACGACAATCGCCACCTCACCCACTCTTAAGATAACCTTCAGGCCAACTGGGGGCCCAAGGCTGGTTAGGAGACACCGCTAGAGACACTGTAATTGTGTTGAACTGAGAGAATATTAGGGTAGCACTGTAATTCATGGAAACATATGCTGTTTGACTCTGTTCTTGACTCTTTTCCCTTTCTGTCTTCTACACCTCTCTCTCCACCTCGTCTTTCTTCCTCATTTTATAATGCACACCATATGTGCATTGATGTATAGATTGAACTTATATTTATAATATTACAATTATCATAATTAGAATGCATGTATTATGTATTTATAACACCTGGATAATTAACGTATTTCAGCGGGTGTGACAGGAGCAGGATGAAAAGAAATCGGTTGTGCAGACCTCTACTATGCACCATGACAGTGAAACCTGTAACGTTAGAGCTGTTTACTACTGTGTCTGTGAAAAGTAGGGAATTAGCTTGGGAAACTGACAGATCAATAACTTTACATTGTCAGATTGACTAATATAACTCAAATTGCACTGAGAAAATGTCAGAATAACAATCTTTAATTGTTTGGCCTATGGTTTAATTTTTCAGATTCAGGTCTAGTGTGATTGAGACAAAAGAATAGCTAATGTTGCCTCCCGAGTGGCGCAGCGTTCTAAGGCACTGCATCATGTCACTACAGATCTGGGTTCGATGCTGTGTTGCAGCCGTCCGCTACCAGGGAACCCATGAGACAGCGCACAATTGTCCCAGAGTCGTCAGGCTTAGGGGAGAGTTTGGCCGGCAGGGATGTCCTTGTCCCATCACGCTCTAGTGATTCCTTGTGGCATCCGGGCGCCAGCTTCCTCCGACACATTGGTGAGGCTGTGGCTTCCGGGTTAACACAAGCATGGGAGTTGCAGCAATGGGACGAGACTGTAACTACCAGTTGGATATCTAAAAAATCAGCAGGTTAAAAAGTCAGGTGAAAAAAATATGAAATGCCCTGGCGTTGATGACTTTTTGCAAATCTAATGAGTTTCCCACGTTGATGTTTTGGTGGAAACAATGTTGATACCGCCTTGCACACGTTTGACTGCATCTAGCTGATCAGGGGTGTAATCATTAGTACAAAAATTAGAGTTTTTATTGGACAAATTTAGGTAAGTCCATCCCCGTTTGGTTCCGTTTGCTTCTGTCCAAGAAATGCTTTGCAACAGAATCGGCAGGATGAATTCACCCCTGATCCCCCTCACACAAAGTTCACTTTCATAGAAAACACGTAGACCATCATCACTGTGCTCGTTGTATAATTCCTTCTCTCATCTACAGTGCCTTCGGAAAGTATTCAGACCCCTTGACTTTTTCCACATTTTGTTAGGTTACAGCCTTGTTCTAAAATAGATTAAATATGTATTTTTCCCCCTCATTAATCTACACACAATACCCCATAATTACGAAGCAAAAACAGGTTTTTAGAATAATTTTTTGCAATTTTATTTCAAATAATAACAGAAATATCATATTTAAATAAATATTCAGACCCTTTACTCAGTACTTTGTTGAACTTTTGGCAGCGATTACAGCCTCGAGTCTTCTTGGGTCTCTCCAGAGATGTTTGATTGGGTTCAAGTCCGGGCTCTGGCTGGGCCACTCAAGCACATTCAGAAACTTGTCCCAAAGCCACTCCTGCGTTGTTTTGGCTGTGTGCTCACGGTGTGCTCATTGTCCTGTTTGAAGGTGAACCTTCGCCCCAGTATGATGTCATGAGCGTTCTGGAGCAGGTTGTCATCAAGGATCTCTCTGTACTTTGCACCGGTCATCTTTGCCTCAATCCTGACTAGTCTCCCAGTCCCTGCTGCTGAAAAACATCCCCACAGCATGATGCTGGCACCACCATGCTTCACTGTAGGGATGGTGCCAGGTTTCCTCCAGACGTGACACTTGACATTCAGGCCAAAAAGTTCAATCTTGGTTTCATCAGACCAGAGAAACTTGTTTCTCATGGTCTGTGTCACGCCCTAGTCGTAGTATATTGTGTTTGTCTTTATTTATTTGGTCAGGCCGGGGTGTGACATGGGTTTATTGTGGTGTGTTTTGTCTTGGGGTGTTGTTAGGTGTTGGGTGTGTGGCTTAGTGGGGGTATCTAGCATAGTCTATGGCTGTCTGGAGTGGTTCTCAATCAGAGGCAGGTGTTTATCGTTGTCTCTGATTGGGAACCATATTTAGGCAGCCATATTCTTTGAGTGTTTCGTGGGTGATTGTTCCTGTCTCTGTGTTTGCTGTCACCAGATAGGCTGTATAGGTTTTTCGTTCTGTTTGTTGTTTTTGTATTGTTAGTTATTTCAGGTGGAGGCACTTAGGAGAGCAGAGGCAGCCGGAGAGAGGAGCCGGCGTTATGAGGGAACACGGCTGGCAAGGAAGCCCGGGAGTCAACCCCAAAAATGTCTTGGGGGTGGCTCACAGGGAGTATGGTGACGCTAGGTAGGAGACCTACGCCAACTTCCTGTGGTTACCGGGGGGCTAGAGAGACCGGGCAGGCACCGTGTTATGCTGTGGTGCGCACGGTGTCTCCAGTGCGGGTGCATAGCCCGGTGCGGTATATTCCAGCTCCGCGTATCGGCCGGGCTAGATTGAGCGTCGAGCCAAATACCATGAAGCCGGCTCTACGCATCTGGTCCCCAGTGCGTCTCCTTGGGCCGGCTTACATGGCACCAGCCTTGCGCATGGTGTCCCCGGTTCGCCTACATAGCCCAGTGCGGGCTATTCCACCAGAGCGACCGGGAGTATTCAACCAGGTAAGGTTGGGCAGGCTCGGTGCTCAAGAGCTCCAGTGCGCCTGCACGGTCCGGTCTACCCAGTACCACCTGCACGCACCAGCCCTCCGGTGGAAGCTCCCCGCACCAGGCTTCCTGTGCGTGTCCTCGGCCCAGTACCACCAGTGCCAGCACCACGCATCAGGCCTATAGTGCGCCTCGCCTCTCCAGCGCTGCCGGAGCCTTCCTCCTCTCCTGCCTGTTCAGCGCAGCCAGAGCCATCCTCCTCTACAGCGCTGCCAGAGTCTCCCGCCTGTTCAGCGCAGCCAGAGCCTTCCTCCTCTCCTGCGCTGCTGGAGTCTCCCGCCTGTTTAGCACAGCCAGAGCTGCCAGCCTGCATGGAGCAGCCAGAGATGCCAGTCTGCATGGAGCAGCCAGAGCTGCCAGTCTGCATGGAGCAGCCAGAGCTGCCAGTCTGCATGGAGCAGCCAGAGCTGTCAGTCTGCATGGAGCAGCAAGTCTGCAAGGAGCTGCCAGTCTGCAAGGAGCTGCCAGTCTGCAAGGAGCTGCCAGATCTGCAAGGACCTGCCAGATCTGCAAGGAGCTGCCAGAGCTGCCAGTCTGCATGGAGCAGCCAGAGCTGCCAGTCTGCAAGAAGCCGCCAGAGCTGCCAGTCTGCAAGAAGCCGCCAGAGCTGCCAGTCTGCATGGAGCAGCCAGAGCCGCCAGTCAGCATGGAGCAGCCAGAGCTGCCAGTCAGCATGGAGCAGCCAGAGCCGTCAGTCTGCCAGGATCCGCCAGTCAGCCAGACTCTTCCAGATCCGCCAGTCAGCCAGACTCTTCCAGATCTGCCAGTCAGCCAGACTCTTCCAGATCTGCCAGTCAGCCAGACTCTTCCAGATCCGCCAGTCAGCCAGACTCTTCCAGATCTGCCAGTCAGCCAGGATCCGCCAGTCAGCCAGACTCTTCCAGATCTGCCAGTCAGCCAGACTC
>NW_027000824.1:0-8216 GCF_036934945.1 Oncorhynchus masou masou
AGCACTTCGTTCAGTTTTGTGTACTCATCGGGCCAGTCAATTTGGCATTCCTGCATGATTTTTATAGCATGACAAATTGGTAATGGTGACTGCCCAGTTAACCATATGGCAAATGCACAGTGACTTTGAAAGAGTGAGAAAATCACCAAATGGACATTCTGGAATCAACCCTAACGAGTGATGGAGGTACCAGAATCACTGCCAAGCCATCCCGACTTCATCGGGGTCAATTTGGCATTCCTGCACAAATTTTCAGTGACTTTGCAAAAGTGAGAAACATTTGCAATATGTTTTAACAGTGAGGTACCATCACCAAAAGCTACATTCTGAAATCAACCCAAACGAGCGATGGAGAGGTACTAAAATCACTGCCCAGCCATCCCTTATGTCATCGGGCCAGTCAATTTGGCATTCCTGCATGACCACTATGAGGTCTACCTGTCGATTCTAAGCTTCCTGGAGCAACCGGAAGTGGTTAAATTGACCCAAAAAAGTTATTTGATGTACATCACCTCGAAAGGTGGAAAGGCCTCTGCATTATTCAACCCTGTGTAGATCAGTCAATTCTCAACTTAAAGACTTAAAACTCAGGATTCCCTAGGTTTCTATGTCAGTCAAGACATGTGTGTATTATAGCTTCCTGTGCCAACCGGAAGTGCTATAATTGGTGTCTCAGGGGCTGTTTGGAAGGGTTAAAAAAATCAGATCTGTCCAAAACTTCATATGTGTGATTAGACAACCCCCATGAACTGTAAATCAGTCATTTTTCCCATAAAAATTCAAAGGAAAAATAAATCACACAGATACACAACTTGGATGAAGGGACGTATTGGGTTGTGTAGACACTGACAGTGCCTCCAATAGTTAGCTTTGTTCGAGCTAAAAAAGAACCGTCAGACCTAGAGTTCCGAAACTGTAGAATCCTGTTCTAGACCTCAGGTAGATAGTGCGTGGTGAGTTACGGCGCTCTAGGAGGTTCTCGGACCGAGAAACAGCGTCGAACATTTGCAATGACTTCAATTCATTTTGACCATTACGAAAATGGCGACATTTAGAAATGTCCCAGAGACACAAGACTAGGTGCATTGTGACCGTCTCGGCCCATAGAGACAGAACCCAACATCTCGGTCCGATAGCTCATTCAAGGACCCCGTAGCAAGGCATGGAAAAAAGTGATTTTCAGCACCAATTAGGCTTTACGGACACCAAATGACCTATTGAGCCGAAACTCGGGATTCGGGGTCGCCTCACATAGGACTACACATAATGTCCGAACTGGCCCCGCAGCTAGAAAGTAACTATGTGTTTTATGGTTTTTTAATGTTTTGTACCAAAGGCCTTGTGAATTTTGGGCCAGCTCTGAAGTATGTTATACTTGGCTCCTAAATGAGTTGGGAAAAGTGGGTTTGGTGTCAGTTTGTATCAATTTGGTGTCAGAATGATATCAAATTGACTGATGGACGGTGACTTGCAGGTGACTCTTGTCCATTAGCAATATGTTTAAGCGGTGAGGTACCATCACCAAAAGCGACATTCTGAAATCAACCCAAACGAGCGATGGAGAGGTACCAGTATCACTGCCCAGCCATCCCTATGTCATCGGGCCAGTCAATTTGGCATTCCTGCATGATTTTTATGGCATGACAAATTGGTGATGGTGAATGCCCAGTTAACCATATGGCAAATGCACAGTGACTTTGAAAGAGTGAGAAAACATTACCAAATGGACATTCTGAAATCAACCCTAATGAGCGATGGAGAGGTACCAGAATCACTGCCGAGCCATCCCGAGTTCATCGGGCCAGTCAATTTGGCATTCCTGCACAAATTTTCAGTGACTTTGCAAAAGTAAGGAACATTTGCAATATGTTTTAACAGTGAGGTACCATCACCAAAAGCGACATTCTGAAATCAACTCAAACGAGAGATGGAGAGGTACCAGAATCACTGCCGAGCCATCCCGAGTTCATCGGGCTAGTCAATTTGGCATTCCTGCACGATTTTTCAGTGACTTTGCAAAAGTAAGGAACATTTGCAATATGTTTTAACAGTGAGGTACCATCACCAAAAGCGACATTCTGAAATCAACCCAAACGAGCGATGGAGAGGTACCTGTATCACTGCCCAGACATCCCTATGTCATCGGGCCAGTCAATTTGGCATTCCTGCATGATTTTTATGGCATGACAAATTGGTGATGGTGAATGCCCAGTTAACCATATGGCAAATGCACAGTGACTTTGAAAGAGTGAGAAAACATTACCAAATGGACATTCTGAAATCAACCCTAATGAGCGATGGAGAGGTACCAGAATCACTGCCGAGCCATCCCGAGTTCATTGGGCCAGTCAATTTGGCATTCCTGCACAAATTTTCAGTGACTTTGCAAAAGTAAGGAACATTTGCAATATGTTTTAACAGTGAGGTACCATCACCAAAGCGACATTCTGAAATCAACTCAAACGAGCGATGGAGAGGTACCAGAATCACTGCCGAGCCATCCCGAGTTCATCGGGCCAGTCAATTTGGCATTCCTGCACGATTTTTCAGTGACTTTGCAAAAGTAAGGAACATTTGCAATATGTTTTAACAGTGAGGTACCATCACCAAAAGCGACATTCTGAAATCAACCCAAACGAGCGATGGAGAGGTACCAGTATCACTGCCCAGCCATCCCTATGTCATCGGGCCAGTCAATTTGGCATTCCTGCATGATTTTTATGGCATGACAAATTGGTGATGGTGAATGCCCAGTTAACCATATGGCAAATGCAGAGTGACTTTGAAAGAGTGAGAAAACATTACCAAATGGACATTCTGAAATCAACCCTAATGAGCGATGGAGAGGTACCAGAATCACTGCCGAGCCATCCCGAGTTCATCGGGCCAGTCAATTTGGCATTCCTGCACGAATTTTCAGTGACTTTGCAAAAGTAAGGAACATTTGCAATATGTTTAAGCGGTGAGGTACCATTACCAAAAGCGACATTCTGAAATCAACCCAAACGAGCGATGGAGAGGTACCAGAATCACTGCCCAGCCATCCCGAGTTCATCGGGCAAGTCAATTTGGCATTCCTGCACGAATTTTCAGTGACTTTGCAAAAGTAAGGAACATTTGCAATATGTTTAAGCGGTGAGGTACCATCACCAAAAGCGACATTCTGAAATCAACCCAAACGAGCGATGGAGAGGTACCTGTATCACTGCCCAGACATCCCTATGTCATCGGGCCAGTCAATTTGGCATTCCTGCATGATTTTTATGGCATGACAAATTGGTGATGGTGAATGCCCAGTTAACCATATGGCAAATGCACAGTGACTTTGAAAGAGTGAGAAAACATTACCAAATGGACATTCTGAAATCAACCCTAATGAGCGATGGAGAGGTACCAGAATCACTGCCGAGCCATCCCGAGTTCATCGGGCCAGTCAATTTGGCATTCCTGCACAAATTTTCAGTGACTTTGCAAAAGTAAGGAACATTTGCAATATGTTTTAACAGTGAGGTACCATCACCAAAAGCGACATTCTGAAATCAACTCAAACGAGCGATGGAGAGGTACCAGAATCACTGCCGAGCCATCCCGAGTTCATCGGGCCAGTCAATTTGGCATTCCTGCACGATTTTTCAGTGACTTTGCAAAAGTAAGGAACATTTGCAATATGTTTTAACAGTGAGGTACCATCACCAAAAGCGACATTCTGAAATCAACCCAAACGAGCGATGGAGAGGTACCAGTATCACTGCCCAGCCATCCCTATGTCATCGGGCCAGTCAATTTGGCATTCCTGCATGATTTTTATGGCATGACAAATTGGTGATGGTGAATGCCCAGTTAACCATATGGCAAATGCAGAGTGACTTTGAAAGAGTGAGAAAACATTACCAAATGGACATTCTGAAATCAACCCTAATGAGCGATGGAGAGGTACCAGAATCACTGCCGAGCCATCCCGAGTTCATCGGGCCAGTCAATTTGGCATTCCTGCACGAATTTTCAGTGACTTTGCAAAAGTAAGGAACATTTGCAATATGTTTAAGCGGTGAGGTACCATCACCAAAAGCGACATTCTGAAATCAACCCAAACGAGCGATGGAGAGGTACCAGAATCACTGCCCAGCCATCCCGAGTTCATCGGGCAAGTCAATTTGGCATTCCTGCACGAATTTTCAGTGACTTTGCAAAAGTAAGGAACATTTGCAATATGTTTAAGCGGTGAGGTACCATCACCAAAAGCGACATTCTGAAATCAACCCAAACGAGCGATGGAGAGGTACCAAAATCACTGCCCAGCCATCCCTATGTCATTGGGCCAGTCAATTTGGCATTCCTGCATGATTTTTATGGCATGACAAATTGGTGATGGTGACTGCCCAGTTAACCATATGGCAAATGCACAGTGACTTTGAAAGAGTGAGAAAAATCACCAAATGGACTTTCTGGAATCAACCCTAACGAGTGATGGAGAGGTACCAGAATCACTGCCAAGCCATCCCGAGTTCATCGGGCCAGTCAATTTGGCATTCCTGCATGATTTTTATGGCATGACAAATTGGTGATGGTGACTGCCCAGTTAAACATATGGCAAATGCACAGTGACTTTGCAAAAGTGAGACAACATTTGCAATATGTTTTAACAGTGAGGTACCATCACCAAAAGCGACATTCTAAAATCAACTCAAACGAGCGATGGAGAGGTATCAGAATAACTGCCCAGCCATCCCGAGTTCATCGGTTCAGTCAATTTGGCATTCCTGCATGATTTTTATAGCATGACAAATTGGTAATGGTGAATGCCCAGTTAACCATATGGCAAATGCACAGTGACTTTGCAAAAGTGAGACAACATTTGCAATATGTTTTAACAGTGAGGTACCATCACCAAAAAGCGACATTCTGAAATCAACCCAAACGAGCGATGGAGAGGTACCAGAATCACTGCCCAGCCATCCCGAGTTCATCGGTTCAGTCAATTTGGCATTCCTGCATGATTTTTATAGCATGACAAATTGGTGATGGTGACTGCCCAGTTAACCATATGGCAAATGCACAGTGACTTTGCAAAAGTGAGACAACATTTGCAATATGTTTTAACAGTGAGGTACCATCACCAAAAGTGACATTCTGAAATCAACCCAAACGAGCGATGGAGAGGTACCAGAATCACTGCCCAGCCATCCCGAGCTCATCGGGCCCAGTCAATTGGCATTCCTGCATGATTTTTATGGCATGACAAATTGGTGATGGTGAATGCCCAGTTAACCATATGGCAAATGCACAGTGACTTTGAAAGAGTGAGAAAAATCACCAAATGGACATTCTGGAGTCAACCCAAACGCCAGCGATGGAGAGGTACCAGAATCACTGCCCAGCCATCCCGAGTTCATCGGGCCAGTCAATTTGGCATTCCTGCATGATTTTTATGGCATGACAAATTGGTGATGGTGACTGCCCAGTTAAACATATGGCAAATGCACAGTGACTTTGCAAAAGTGAGACAACATTTGCAATATGTTTTAACAGTGAGGTACCATCACCAAAAGCGACATTCTGAAATCAACCCAAACGAGCGATGGAGAGGTATCAGAATAACTGCCCAGCCATCCCGAGTTCATCGGTTCAGTCAATTTGGCATTCCTGCATGATTTTTATAGCATGACAAATTGGTGATGGTGACTGCCCAGTTAACCATATGGCAAATGCACAGTGACTTTGCAAAAGTGAGACAACATTTGCAATATGTTTTAACAGTGAGGTACCATCACCAAAAGCGACATTCTGAAATCAACCCAAACGAGCGATGGAGAGGTACCAGAATCACTGCCCAGCCATCCCGAGCTCATCGGGCCAGTCAATTTGGCATTCCTGCATGATTTTTATGGCATGACAAATTGGTGATGGTGAATGCCCAGTTAACCATATGGCAAATGCACAGTGACTTTGAAAGAGTGAGAAAAATCACCAAATGGACATTCTGGAGTCGACCCAAACGAGCGATGGAGAGGTACCAGAATCACTGCCCAGCCATCCCGAGTTCATCGGGCCAGTCAATTTGGCATTCCTGCATGATTTTTATGGCATGACAAATTGGTGATGGTGACTGCCCAGTTAAACATATGGCAAATGCACAGTGACTTTGCAAAAGTGAGACAACATTTGCAATATGTTTTAACAGTGAGGTACCATCACCAAAAGCGACATTCTGAAATCAACTCAAACGAGCGATGGAGAGGTATCAGAATAACTGCCCAGCCATCCCGAGTTCATCGGTTCAGTCAATTTGGCATTCCTGCATGATTTTTATAGCATGACAAATTGGTAATGGTGACTGCCCAGTTAACCATATGGCAAATGCACAGTGACTTTGCAAAAGTGAGACAACATTTGCAATATTTTTTAACAGTGAGGTACCATCACAAAAAGCGACATTCTGAAATCAACCCAAACGAGCGATGGAGAGGTACCAGAATCACTGCCCAGCCATCCCGAGTTCACGGTTCAGTCAATTTGGCATTCCTGCATGATTTTTATAGCATGACAAATTGGTGATGGTGACTGCCCAGTTAACCATATGGCAAATGCACAGTGACTTTGCAAAAGTGAGACAAGATTTGCAATATGTTTTAACAGTGAGGTACCATCACCAAAAGCGACATTCTGAAATCAACCCAAACGAGCGATGGAGAGGTACCAGAATCACTGCCCAGCCATCCCGAGTTCATCGGTTCAGTCAATTTGGCATTCCTGCATGATTTTTATAGCATGACAAATTGGTAATGGTGACTGCCCAGTTAACCATATGGTAAATGCACAGTGACTTTGCAAAAGTGAGACAAGATTTGCAATATGTTTTAACAGTGAGGTACCATCATAAAAGCGACATTCTGAAATCAACCCAAACGAGCGATGGAGAGGTACCAGAATCACTGCCCAGCCATCCCGAGTTCATCGGTTCAGTCAATTTGGCATTCCTGCATGATTTTTATAGCATGACAAATTGGTGATGGTGACTGCCCAGTTAACCATATGGCAAATGCACAGTGACTTTGCAAAAGTGAGACAACATTTGCAATATGTTTTAACAGTGAGGTACCATCACCAAAAGCGACATTCTGAAATCAACCCAAACGAGCGATGGAGAGGTACCATAATCACTGCCCAGCCATCCCGAGTTCATCGGTTCAGTCAATTTGGCATTCCTGCATGATTTTTATAGCATGACAAATTGGTGATGGTGACTGCCCAGTTAACCATATGGCAAATGCACAGTGACTTTGCAAAAGTGAGACAACATTTGCAATATGTTTTAACAGTGAGGTACCATCACCAAAAGCGACATTCTGAAATCAACCCAAACGAGCGATGGAGAGGTACCAGAATCACTGCCCAGCCATCCCGAGCTCATCGGGCCAGTCAATTTGGCATTCCTGCATGATTTTTATGGCATGACAAATTGGTGATGGTGAATGCCCAGTTAACCATATGGCAAATGCACAGTGACTTTGAAAGAGTGAGAAAAATCACCAAATGGACATTCTGGAGTCGACCCAAACGAGCGATGGAGAGGTATCAGAATCACTGCCCAGCCATCCCGAGTTCATCGGTTCAGTCAATTTGGCATTCCTGCATGATTTTTATAGCATGACAAATTGGTGATGGTGACTGCCCAGTTAACCATATGGCAAATGCACAGTGACTTTGCAAAAGTGAGACAACATTTGCAATATGTTTTAACAGTGAGGTACCATCACCAAAAGCGACATTCTGAAATCAACCCAAACGAGCGATGGAGAGGTACCAGAATCACTGCCCAGCCATCCCGAAGTTCATCGGTTCAGTCAATTTGGCATTCCTGCATGATTTTTATAGCATGACAAATTGGTGATGGTGACTGCCCAGTTAACCATATGGCAAATGCACAGTGACTTTGCAAAAGTGAGACAACATTTGCAATATGTTTTAACAGTGAGGTACCATCACCAAAAGCGACATTCTGAAATCAACCCAAACGAGCGATGGAGAGGTACCAGAATCACTGCCCAGCCATCCCGAGCTCATCGGGCCAGTCAATTTGGCATTCCTGCATGATTTTTATGGCATGACAAATTGGTGATGGTGAATGCCCAGTTAACCATATGGCAAATGCACAGTGACTTTGAAAGAGTGAGAAAAATCACCAAATGGACATTTCTGGAGTCGACCCAAACGAG